>NC_068427.1:40301395-40313895 GCF_023373465.1 Oncorhynchus keta | reverse complement strand
ATTTCCCAGCCCCCAGTTGATCACAGCCAGGCAGCCTGGCAGAGGCAGCACAGCTTGTGCCACCACTGGGCCTCCTCTGGCCTCTGTGCAGGATCCTGGTTCTCCAAGAGAGATCAATAGAGCCATTCAGGGGACACAGCTTGTGCCACCACTGGGCCTCCTCTGGCCTCTGTGCAGGATCCTGATTCTCCAAGAGAGATCAATAGAGACATTCAGGGGACACAGCTTGACTAGAAATGCTTACAAAACACCACTGTGCACTAAGGAACGTTTCAACTCCGTGGTCATATCAAACTGCCACTGCATTATATTGGTTGTAACTATGTGGTCAAAATGTGTTGTTTGTGTTGGTAATATTATAGAGCAACAGCCATTTCAGGTAATATTTCTCTCAATATGTATGTTGTTATCGACAGAGAGAATTTTGATGATAACTACAGCACCATTTTGATGATCTACAAGCCAGAATGACATGCATGTACAGAACAACACAAGAGTTTTACAAACAGATGAGCTTCACATTGGGGTAAATATTGCTGTAATTTCTGTAAACCTTAATATGACACTGTAGCAGCTGTCTACTGCAAACCTCCCCCAATATGTTCCCTATGTACTGCAAACCTCCCCCAATATGTGCCCTATGTACTGCAAACCTCCCACAATATGTTCCCTATGTACTGCAAACCTCCTCCAATATGTTCCCTATGTACTGCAAACCTCCCCCAATATGTTCCCTATGTACTGCAAACCTCCCCCAATATGTTCCCTATGTACTGCAAACCTCCCACAATATGTTCCCTATGTACTGCAAACCTCCCCCAATATGTTCCCTATGTACTGCAAACCTCCCCCAATATGTTCCCTATGTACTGCAAACCTCCCCCAATATGTTCCCTATGTACTGCAAACCTCCCACAATATGTTCCCTATGTACTGCAAACCTCCCCCAATATGTTCCCTATGTACTGCAAACCTCCCACAATATGTTCCCTATGTACTGCAAACCTCCCACAATATGTTCCCTATGTACTGCAAACCTCCCACAATATGTTCCCTATGTACTGCAAACCTCCCCCAATATGTTCCCTATGTACTGCAAACCTCCCCCAATATGTTCCCTATGTACTGCAAACCTCCCACAATATGTTCCCTATGTACTGCAAACCTCCCCCAATATGTTCCCTATGTACTGCAAACCTCCCACAATATGTTCCCTATGTACTGCAAACCTCCCACAATATGTTCCCTATGTACTGCAAACCTCCCCCAATATGTTCCCTATGTACTGCAAACCTCCCCCAATATGTTCCCTATGTACTGCAAACCTCCCCCAATATGTTCCCTATGTACTGCAAACCTCCCCCAATATGTTCCCTATGTACTGCAAACCTCCCCCAATATGTTCCCTATGTACTGCAAACCTCCCACAATATGTTCCCTATGTGCATGTGATCATTTTTCCCCAGTCAGAGCTCAAATTATAACAATCTCCGATACACATGTAAATGAATGACATTATGTAAAGTACTTTCAACAGTCATACAATACATGACAAATACAGCACCCAATCTGTGATAACAATGTGTGATGGGCTGCTACATCTGCTGGGAAAACTGTCCTTTTCCTAGACTATTATCAGTGACTCAGCTAGTGTAGCAGATTGCCAGGCTGTGTTCCAAATAGCACACTATTCCCTATGTAGTGCACTATGTTTGACAGAGCCCTATGGAGAATAGGGTGCCATTTGGGATGAAACCAGTGATTTTGCTGATGTATCAGACAGCCAGGTAAACATTGTCAGCCCACAGATACGGACCTTTCGGCAGGCCAGTGATAGCACTTCTCATTCTATTACTTCCAACAACAAGAAAGCCTTCATTCATTCACTGTGACACCGGCTGTGTCCATAATGGCATCCTATTCCCTATGGGCCCAGGTCAAAAGTAGTGCACTATATAGGGAATAGCGTGTCATTTGGGATGTAGTCACAATCACCATCAGATCACCACTCGATCCCTCCAGAGCAGAGAGGCAGATAGGGACTCTTTTCCTCTCTGTCCAGGTTTTCACGTCAGAAAGAAAAACACGTCCACAGGAAGAGAGGAAGCTAGTCAGATGAAGGAATTATTTAGACATACAGAACCAGTCAAAAGTTTGGACACACCTACTCATTCAAAGGTTTTCCTTTATTTTTTACCATTTTCTACATTGTTGAATACTAGTGAAGACATCAAAACTAAGTAACACATATGGAATTATGTAGTAACCAAAAAAAGTGTTAAACAAATCTAAATATATTTTATATTTTTCAAAGTAGCCACCTTTTGACTTGATAAAAGCTTTGCACACTCTTGGCAATCTCTTAACCAATCACGACTCAGGATATGACCCAGATGCAGACACAGGAAGCGGATAGTACAGTTCTCAGATGATTTATTAGAAACACGTGGCAGGGAAAAGCAGGTCGAGGGCAGGTAGAGGTTTGTGATCAGGTTAGTCAGGCAGGTACACGATGGCTCAGGGCAGGTAGAGGTTTGTGATCAGGTTAGTCAGGCAGGTACACAATGGCAGGCAGGCTCAGGGCAGGCAGAACGGTCAGAACCGGGGAAAAACTAGGCAATTGAACTAGAGAAACAGGAAGGAGGGAAAGAACGCTGGTAATACCTGACAAGACAAGACGAACTGGCAACAGACAAACAGAGAACACAGGTATAAATACACAGGGAGAATGGGAAGATGGGCGACACCTGGAGGGGAGTGGAGACAGGCACAAAGACAGGTGAAGCTGTCTTTAAGGAGTTCCCACATATGCTGAGTACTTGTTGGCTGCTTTTCCTTCACTCTGCGGTCCAACTCATCACAAATCATCTAAATTGTGTTGAGGTTGGGTGATTGTGGAGGCCAGGTCATCTGATGCAGCACTCCATTACTCTCTTTGGTCACATAGTCCTTACACAGCCTGGGGGTGTGTTTGGGGTCATTGTTCTGTTGAAAAACAAATGATAGTCCCACTAAGCGCAAACCAGGTGGGATGGCATATCGCTGCAGAATGCTGTGGTAGCCTGCTGGTTAAGTGTGCCTTGAATTCTAATAAATCACAGACAGTGTTACCAGCAAAGCACCCCCACACTATCACACCTCCTCCGTGTTTCACAGTGGGAACCACACATGCAGAGATCAACCGTCAACCTACTCTGCATCTTACAAAGACACGGTGGTTGGAACCAAATAGCTCACATTTGGACCCATCAGACCTAAGGACAGATTTCCATTGGTCTAATGTCTAATGCTCCGGGATTGTAACATATTCTGTTTCACGGAAACATGGCTAGCTGGGGACAGGCTGTCAGAGTCCATACAGGCAACAGGATTTTCAATGCATCGCGCCGACAGGAATAAACATCTCTCCGATAAGAAGAAGGGCAGGGGTGTATGTTTCATGATTAACAACTCATGGTGTAATCGAAACAATATACAAGAACTCAAGTCCTTTTGTTCACCTGACCTAGAATTCCTCACATTCAAATGCCGACCGTATTATCTCCCAAGAGAACTCTCCTTAGTTATCGTCACAGCTGTGTATATCCCCCTGCAAGCGGATACCAAGACGGCCATCAAGGAACTTCACTGGACTTTATGTAAACTGGAAACCATATATCCTGAGGCTGCATTTATTGTAGATTAGGATTTTAACAAAGCTAATTTGACAACAAGGCTACCTAAATTATATCAGCATATCAATTGCAGTACATGAGGGAGTAACACGCTCGACCATTGCAACTCTAACTTATGCGATGCATACAAGGCCCTCCCCAGCCATCCTTTTGCCAAATCTGACCATGACTCCATCTTGTTGCTCCCCTCCTATAGGCAAAAACTAAAACAGGAAACGTCCATGCTTAGGTCTATCCAATGCTGGTCTGACCAATCATATTCCACGCTTCAAGATTGCTTCGATCACATGGACTGGGATATATTCCGGGTAGCCTCAGACAATAACATTGACGTATACATTGACTCTGTGAGTGAGATAATAAGAAAGTGAATTGGAGATGTTGTACTGACTGTGACAATTGAAACATTCCCTAACCAGAAACCATGGATTGATGGCAGCATTCGCACAAAACTGAAAGCATGTACGACCGCATTTAATCATGGCAAGGTTACAGGATACATGGCCGAATACAAACAGTGTAGTTATTCCCTGCATAAGGCAATCAAACAAGCAAAGCATCAATACAAGAGACGTATTTGGCAGGGTCTACAGACAATCACGGATTACAAAAAGAAAACCAGCCCTGTCACGGACATCGACGTCTTACTTCCAGACAAATTAAACAACTTATTAGAGGAGAATAAAGTGCCACCAACACAGCCCGCTACCAAAGACTGTAAGGCTCTCCTTCTCCGTGGCCGACGTGAGTAAAGCATTTAACCGCGTTAACCTTCGCAAGGCTGCCGGCCCAGACGGCATCCCTTACCGTGTCCTCAGAGCACGCGCAGACCAGCTGGCTGGTGTGTTTACGTACATATTCAATCAATCCCTATTATCCCAGTCTGCTGTCCCCACATGCTTCAAGATGGCCACATTGTTCCTGTCCCAAAAAAGCTAAGGTAAGTGAACTAAACGGCTATCACAGCGTAGCACTCAATTCCGTCATCATGAAGTGCTTTGAGAGACTAGTCAAGGATCATATCACCTCCATCCTAGCTGTCACCCTAGACCCACTCCAATTTGCTTACCGCCCAATAGGTCCACAGACGATGCAATCGCCATCACACTGCACATTGCCAATCCCATCTGGACAAGAGGAATACCTATGAAAGAATGCTGTTCATTGACAACAGCTCAGCATTCAACACCATAGTACCCTCCAAACTCATCATTAAGCTTGAGACCCTGGGGCTATATATATACAGTTGAAGTCGGAAGTTTACATACACCTTAGCTAAATACACTTTAGCCAAATACATTCAGTTTTTCACAATTCCTGACATTTAATCCAAGTAAAAACTCCCTGTCTTAGGTCAGTTAGGATCATCACTTCACTTTAAGATTGTGAAATGTCAATAACAGTAGAGAGAATGATTTATTTCAACTTTAACTTCTTTCATCACATTCCCAGTGGGTCAGAAGTTTACATACACTCAATTAGAACTCTGTAGAATTGCCTTTAAATTGCTTAACTTGGGTCAAATATGTCAGGTAGCCTTCCACAATTTTGGCCCATTCCTCCTGACAGAGCTGGTGTAACTGAGTCAGGTTGGCAGGCCTCCTTGCTCGCACACGCTTTTTCAGTTCTGCCCACAAATTTTCTAAAGGATTGGGGTCAGAGCTTTGTGATGGCCACTCCAATACCTTGACTTTGTTTTCCTTAAGCCATATTGCCACAACTTTGGAAGTATGCTTGGTGTCATTGTTCATTTGGAAGACCCATTTGCGACCAAGCTTTAACTTCCTGACTGATGTCTTGAGATGTTCCTTTAATATATCCACATAATTTTCCGTCCTCATGATAACATCTATTTTGTGAAGTGCACCAGTCCCTCCTGCGGCAATCACCCCACAACATGATGCTTCCAACCCCGTGCTTCACGGTTGGGATGGTGTTCTTCGGCTTACAAGCCTCCCCCTTTTCCTCCAAACATAACGATGTTCATCATGGCCAATTTTGCTTCATCGGACCAGAGTACAATCTTTGTCCCTGCGTGCAGTTGCAAACCGTAGTCTGGCTTTTTTTATGACGGTTTTGGAGTAGTGGTTTCTTCCTTGCTGAGCAGCCTTTCAGGTTATGTCGATATAGTACTCGTTTTACTGTGGATATAGATACTTTGTACCTGTTTCCTCCAGCATCATCACAAGGTCCTTTGCTGTTGTTCTGGGATTGATTTGCACTTTTCACACCAAAGTACGTTCATCTCTAGGAGACAGAATGCGTCTCCTTTCTGAGCGGTATGACGGCTGCGTGGTCCCATGGTGTTTATACTTGTGTCCTATTGTTTGTACAGATGAACGTGGTACCTTCAGGCGTTTGGAAATTACTCCCAAGGATGAACCAGACTTGTGGAGATCTACAAAACAAATGCAGAGGTCTTGGCTGACTTCTTTAGATTTTCCCATGATGTCAAGCAAAGAGGCACTGAGTTTGAAGCTAGGCCTTGAAATACATCCACCTCCAATTTACTCAAATGATGTCAATTACTCTACCAGAAGCTTCTAAAGCCATGGCGTAATTTTCTGGAATTTACCAAGCTGTTTTCGAGGCACAGTCAACTTAGTGTATGTAAACTTCTGTGATAGGGCTTGTAAGTAAGCATTTCACTGTAAGGTCTACACCTGTTGTATTCAGCGCATGTGACAAATAAGATTTGATTTGATTTGATTTGATCTTGCGAGCTGTAGCCATATGGAACTGTTGAAGAGATTTGGCTCCATATGATGCCTCCAGTTGCTGTGTAAGAGTTGAAGAACCAACAGAAGACACAACTTTAACACGTCGTTATCCGGTAGCGTATGAAGCCCAGATGACTGACTGACTGGGTTCTGATTGCACTTAGTAACTGTGATCCTGCAGGTAGCGTATTTTGCTCGGGGCGGTAAGTCTCGCTGATTGTTCGGCGTGCCGCACTGAGTCGAAGTGCTGATTGAATTTGATGAAGCTGCCTGACCTAATGATATTAGGATTACTGGAGTTCATCATCATAATACAATTTGCAACATTTTCTGGCTCTGATGGACAAGGCTGGCCCCCAGTGAGATCGATAGCGAGGTCGCAGAGTTCTCAACCTCTGCCACACTCCTGGAGATATCAGAGGGGAACATTTAGCCGGAGGGGTGGGGAGGGGGCTGAGATGGGGAGACAGGGGACAGGAGGGCAGGTGGGGTGAGAGGGGGGAGGTACAGTATATCTGAAGAATGATTGACAGTTGGGTTGGGAGTGAGGGAGGGTTGGTGGTTGGTTCCTTACCTGAGGCATTGTTGCTGAAAAGAAATGGAGAGTGGTGGAGAGCAGTTGAGTATCCAGAGCGAGCCCTGCTCCAGCCATCGACTCTGAGGCTGGTAATGGGTGTGTGTCTGAGCGGAAGACAAACTCATCTGAGTGCATGACAAAGGTAGCCCATCACCAATTAAGAGATAAACCCCTAACCCCCCCTCCTCCCGGCACCAGCACTAAACCCCATCCAACTACCACCAAACCCTTGCACTGCACCCCAAGGGAGCACCTGGGGTGCTGCTGCCTCCCTCCTTCTTTCCCTCACTCCCTCCCTTCTCGCTCTCCCAGCAGGCTTCAAACAACTCTGAGCTCCCGTCTGCTGGTCTCTCACTGTGCTGCTGAGGAGGCCAATCTAGAGGGTTTCACAACTTCCAGTTCCCAGTAGCTACTAGAACTACTGGAGCTAGTGAAGCTGGTAGAGCTAGTGGAACCATTGGAGTTAGTGGAGCTAATAGAGCTACTAGAGCTAATAGAGCTACTAGAGCTAGTGGAGCTATTGGAGCTATTGGAGCTAATATAGATAATGGAGCTAGTGGAGCTAGTAGAGATAGTGAAGCTAGTAGATCTACTGGAACTACAGGAGTTAGTGGAACTACTGGAGCTATTGGAGCATCTGGAGCTCATATAACTACTGGAGCTAATATAGCTAGTGAAGCTAATAGAGCTAGTGGAGCTAGTGAAGCTAGTGAAGCTAGTAGAGCTACTGGAACTACTGGAGCTATCTGAGCTAATAGAGCTAGTGAAGCTTGTGGAGCTAGTGGAGCTAATAGAGCTAGTGGAGCTAATAGAGCTACTGGAGTTAATAGAGGTAGTGGAGCTAATAGAGCTAGTGGAGCTAGTGGAGCTAATAGAGCTGCTGGAGTTAATAGAGCTAATAGAGCTACTGGAGCTAATAGAGCTAATGGAGCTAATGGAGCTAATGGAACTAATATAGCTAAGTGGAGCTAATAGAGCTACTAGAGCTAGTGGAGCTACTGGAGCTAATAGAGCTAGTGGAGCTAGTGGAGCTACTGGAGCTAATAGAGCTAGTGGAGATAATAGAGCTAGTGGAGCTACTGGAGCTAATAGAGCTAGTGGAGCTACTAGAGCTAGTGGAGCTACTGGAGCTAATAGAGCTAGTGGAGCTACGAGAGCTAATAGAGTTAATAGAGCTAATAGAGATAGTGGGGCTAATAGAGCTAGTGGGGCTAATAGAGCTAGTGGAGCTAATAGAGCTACTGGAGACTCTGAGACTGTACAGTACAGCAAAACGAGAGAGAGACAGAGAAGGAGAAGGAGAAGGAGAGGGAGAGGGAGAGGGAGAGGGAGAGGGAGAGGGAGAGGCAGAGGGAGTGAGAGTGGAAGTGGGAGAGGGAAAAGGAGGAGGAGGAGGAGGAGGAGGTGAGGGAGAGGAAAAGGGGAACAGAGAAGGAGTAGTTGAGGGAGATTAGTGAGTTTTCCTCCAGATTTCAGCCCAGAGACGTTCAAAGGCCTTGGGCAGAGCTAGTCATTACTCTGTGTGTGTGTGCGTGGGGGGTGTTTGATTGTGTGGGTGGACATGTATGGTAAGGTCAGATTTACTGGTTTGCAGAATTCAGGAAACAGAACATATCCAAAGGCACAAGCATGATAGATAGGAACAGCATTTTTGGAATTTGGATTGAAATTCGACTTTTAGGTTCAACGACTCACTTCAGTCACTTCATATAAACACTCTATCAAATAGTCCCCCAGCCATGTTTGAACAAAATAGTAGAACTTAAATATGGTGCCATTCTGTGTAGTTGATTCCTTGCTGCACAATATGAGCTAATGTGATCTACAGACATCATCAGCGTAAAGCAGATCCATACAATCCTTTATATTGTTGCGAGTCATTGGTGAGAGAGATGATGTCATTGGTGAGAGAGATGATGTCATTGGTGAGAGAGATGATGTCATTGGTGAGAGAGATGATGTCATTGGTGAGAGAGATGATGTCATTGGTGAGAGAGATGATGTCATTGGTGAGAGAGATGATGTCATTGGTGAGAGAGATGATGTCATTGGTGAGACGGATGATGTCATTGGTGAGAGAGATGATGTCATTGGTGAGAGAGATGATCTGACTCTATGTCGATGTAATGATCGTGTCAGGTCTAAAAGCGGGATGTAATAGCATAGTACACACACACGCACAAACACGCACAACACACACACACACACAAACACAACCCCCCTCCCCCACACACACATATACACAATGAAAGCATGACTAATGTATCCCACCCAGCCTGCTATAGTACTGAGAGCACTGGACTCGTCCAGGACTGATGCATCTGTAATGGCTGCCTACACTGTCGCAATGATAATGAAGCAATGATGGCCTGTAATGTATCTCGGTTGATCAGCATGCACCACTGATCTCAGATCAATACAACCGTAATACCAAGACACAGTCGGGCAATTTAAGACTCACCGCTGAAAATCCCATCCCCATAATTGTCGTGTCAAAGAAAAAAACAGTTTGAGGTAAAATATTGGGACATTATAAGTGCTCGTAACAGTATATCAACTAGACCATGTACCAAGGTATCTAAGCTGCCGGAACCCACAATAGAGAGTAGCTACATTCTATAGAGTAGGATACTGTACTGAATATTGACACAGAAAATGGAATGACACGTTTGACATTCACCATGGTTACAGCCTCCCCTCTGACAACTACACCGCCTCCAAAGCCTGGTTTTCAACACCTGAACAAAACATCAGTTGTTTCCTGCTTTCATGAACTTACTGTAAGCAACTTTTGTTGGATTGCGTTACATACTGTATATACTGTATATACAGTACCAGTCAAAAGTTTGGAAACACATACTCATTCAAGGGTTTTTCTTTATTTTTACTATTTTCTACACTGTAGAATAATAGTAAAAATATCAAAACTATGGAATAACACAAAAGGAATCATGTAGTTAACAAAAAAGTGTTAAACAAATATATATTTTATATTTGAGATTCTTCGAAGGAGCCATCTTTTGCCTTGATGACAGCTTTACACATGAGTTGGACCACAGAGTGAAGGAAAAGCAACCAACACGTGCTCAGCATATGTGGGAACTCCTTCAAGACTGTTGGGAGCGCATTCCAGGTGAAGCTGGTTGAGAGAATACCATTGAGTGTGCAAAGCTGTCATCAAGGAAAAGGGTGGCTACTTTGAAGAATATCAAATCTATTTTAATGTGTTTAACACTTTTTTGGTTACTACATGATTCCATACCCAATCCATTCGAAACCCTTGAATGAGTAGGTGTGTCCAAACTTTTGACTGGTACTATATACTGTATACTAAGATTGTATTTATATAACACCTTATACTCAAGGGTTCTGAATCTAAGGTCCACGTATATTGTGAGGGGGGTATGTGCCTGGCCTCTCACCTAGATGATACAAAGAATACTTGTGTGCTATCTAGCTAGCTCACAGCGGTACAGCTAGGGCCCCCCTGTGTTGCACGCCTGAGCAACACAGGCTAAAAAAGTCCATCAAACAGGTACTGATTTCTTTTTTAAATGGGGTGTTTTCCCAAGCACTGTCAATGGGACATAGACGGTAGACGGTCTTCTAGTAAATGTGTAACGCTATGACAAGTCAGGTGGCAGTGCTAGCTTGAGCTTTCTAAAACAATGTCCATTCCCATTGTTTGCTCACATGGAAATTATTACTTTTGTATAATTATTATTATTTTTTCATTCAAATGTCCATTCTGCATTTTTCTCGAGAGATGTTCAGGAGGAAAACAATCCCTCAAGTGAATTTAATCCTTTGGCTGAATTTACTGTATTCTCTTAGATGAATTAGGCAGTGCCATCCAGGGATGCCATAAACAATGTGATGTTTTGGCTAAAGCTCAATGGCACCAATGGAGATTTGAATGACTGCGGCTAAATGGGATGGAAGCAAAGAGATGTGCAATTAACTGATTGGATCAACTTGATCAGGAACATAAATGTCTCAAATACTAGGTTTGACTGCTGATTTGAATGGTACCAGAGACATTGACGACATGGACTTCTTTTGATATAAGATCATGTTCACTAAGAAAGTGAAATAGAGGAAAGAGTAGACCTGCTGTCCTGTTTTATTCCAACTTCACAGTTAAACTGCATTGAGATATGAACCAATTATGGCTAGGAAAGCTGGCCTGACGAAACCTATCAACCCAAGAGAGAACATGCCCTGGATACACCAGCAGCTGAACATGAGCTCCCACAGCTTTTACAACCTGCCAAACGCTCTCAGATGGAACATAACTTACACACAGCATAAACATGTTGGTGGAATAATCATGCATAGAGGATGATAGATAGAGCAGTGTATTGGCCTGAAATACAAACCGGGAATTAACATGTTATAATAGTTATTGTTGTTGTAGGGCAGTTTGCTCTTTACAGGCAGGTAGGTAGCTGAGTTTGGAAGTTTGTATTTTTTAAGTTTATTTCACCTTTCTTTAACCAGGTAGGCCGGTTGAGAACACCTTTATTTAACCAGGTAGGCCGGTTGAGAACACCTTTCTTTAACCAGGTAGGCCGGTTGAGAACACCTTTCTTTAACCAGGTAGGCCGGTTGAGAACACCTTTCTTTAACCAGGTAGGCCGGTTGAGAACACCTTTATTTAAACAGGTAGGCCGGTTGAGAACAGGTTCTCATTTACAACTGCGACCTGGCCAAGATAAAGCAGAGCAGTGCGACAAAAACAACAGCACAGAGTTACACTTAAAAAGGGAGATACAGTATAAGACTCCAGCTTCTGAGATTTTTGCAGTTTGTTCCAATCATTGGCAGCAGAGAACTGGACGGAAAGGCGGCCAAAGTAAGTTTTGGCATGCTACATGTGGGTGTTGCTATGGTGACCAGTGAGCCGTGATAAGGTGGGGCTTTACCTAGGAAGTGTGTGCGTGCATGCATGCGTGTGGTCAGGGTGTCACACAGTCATTGACTGAACTGGTACTTTGGCTCCTACGTATTTATCTCAAATCAACGGACTGGTTATGAGGTTCGGGAGGTTTCGTCTCTCCAGAGACCCTGTGAGCCCCTTAAATCTTCTACCCTCAGGAGGAGGCCTCGCACAGGAAGTTACAAGCTCAAGCAGGCACATGTTAATTATATGCCCTTCCATCATCGTCCCATTGGGCACCGCAAAAAAATAATTACTGCTGTCGCTGTCATCCCAGGTCCCTGTGGCCATGCCGATGATGATTTCTACCCAGGATCCCCGGCAGTTTGGGGCATGGGGGAGGGGCAGTTATTTAAACCCTCTGTAGTCTCTGTCTGTCTGTGGCTGGAGCCTGGAGGGCACTGCAGAACCAACCTCCAAAACTGACAGCAGTCAGGCTAATTCATTATCCTCCATCCGTTGGGGTTTTCAATTTCCCCCAACTCTCTTTGAAACAAATGGGGATGGTAGTCAGATCGAACACTTCAACCAGAAAAAACCAAGCTCTCCCCTCTCCTCTTCTCATCTCTCCTCTTCTGCTCTCTTATCTT
>NC_068427.1:40253895-40298895 GCF_023373465.1 Oncorhynchus keta | reverse complement strand
GAGAGAGACAGAGAGAGAGAGAGAGAGAGAGAGAACTAGAGAGAGAGAGAGAGACAGAAAACTAGAGAAAGAGAGAGGGAGAGAGAGAGAACTAGAGAGACAGAGAGAGAGAGAACTAGAGAGAGAGAGAGAGAGAGAGAGACAGAAAACTAGAGAAAGAGAGAGAGAGAGAGAGAACTAGAGAGAGAGAGAGAGAGAGAGAGAGAGAGAGAGAGAACTAGAGAGAGAGAGAGAGACAGAAAACTAGAGAAAGAGAGAGGGAGAGAGAGAGAACTAGAGAGACAGAGAGAGAGAGAACTAGAGAGAGAGAGAGAGAGAGAGAGACAGAAAACTAGAGAAAGAGAGAGAGAGAGAGAGAACTAGAGAGAGAGAGAGAGAGACAGAAAACTAGAGAAAGAGAGAGAGAGCATCATCATAACTGTTAACATCACATCATTATCAAACCACTATTATCATCATACCATTATCCTCGTATCATTATCATTACATCATTAGCACCATACCATTATCGGCAAACCATTATCATCGTATCATTATTGTCATATCGTTATCATTATACCATTATCGGCATATCATTAGCATATCATTAGCATCACATTTGATCATCATACCATTATTAGTGTATCATTCTCATCCTATCATTATCGTCCTATCATTATCGTCATACATTATCTTCATAACACTATTATCATCATATCATTGTCATCATACCATTACCATTATTATCATCATACCATTATCACCATATCATTGTCATCATACCATTACCATTATTATCATCATACCATTATCACCATATCATTATCGTCATACCATTAACATCAAATCATTATAATCATACTATTTTTATCATACCATTGTCATCATATCATTTTCATTACACAATTATCATCATATCATTATCATCATACAATTATCATCATACCATTATAATCATACAATTATCAATTATCATCATACCAATATCAACATACTATTATCATCATATCATTATCATCGTAGCATTATCATCATACAATCAACATCATATCACTATTATCATCATACCATTATCATCGTATCATTATCATCATTATCATCGTGCCGTTATCACCACATCATTAGCATACTATAATTAGCATAATACCATTATCGGCAAATCATTATCATCGTATCATTATCATCATACCATTATTATTGTATCATTATCGTCATCTGGGGTGACAGGTAGCATAGTGGTTAGAGCGTTGGACTAATAACCGCAAGGTTGCAAGATTGAATCCACAAGCTGACAAGGTAAAAATCTGTTGTTCTGCCCCTGAACAGGCAGTTACCCACTGTTCCTAGGGCGTCATTAAAAATAAGAATTTGTTCTTAACTGACTTGCCTAGTTAAATGTAAAATAAAAAAAATCATATCATTAACATAAGTCGTGGTCTAATACATGGCTTTATGACAATAATGATTTATTTATTTTGTTTTATAAGAGATTAAGAGATGGTTTAAGTAATGGATACTTTACCAGCATGGATGTATTTTATGTGACACCAACACAATCAATTTGTTTTCAATGACACCTGCACATCCTCTGGAGAGGCCACAGTAAGGCATCATAGATCAATCCTGTTCTTACTGAGAAGACACAAGTGGAGTCCTTCCTATCATCATATGCCACCATTCAAATCATCCATCACTCAGTTGCCAAGCAGAATGTTAAATGACATGGGTGTCAACATGCACTCACCTCGTCGCTAGCTGTTAGTTACCTTTATGTGTAATTTCCCTCTTAAATAAAGGGCTCTTATGGCATCAGAGCAACGGCAGTGGAGGACACCATGACCTTACACCTCTCAGAGCGGCCCGCCAACAACACATTGATGGATCCCATCCCAAACCCTCACCGGAGAGAGAGAGAGAATTCGAAAACAAATCCAAATTTGATAAACTCCCATATCTACTGGGTGAAATTCCACAGTGTGCCATCACAGCACAACTTTGTATGTTGTCTACGTCACTTGCTTTGGCAATGTTAACACATGTTTCCCATGCCAATAAAGCCCTTGAATTGAATTGAATTGAATTGAGAGAGAGAGAGAGAGAGAGAGAGAGAGAGAGAGAGAGAGAGAGAGAGAGAGAGAGAGAGAGAGAGAGAGAGAGAGAGAGAGAGAGAGAGAGAGAGAGAGAGAGAGAGAGAGAGAGAGAGAGAGAGAGAGAAGAGAGAGAGAGAGAGAGAGAAAAAGAGAGAGAGAGAGAGAGAGAGAGAGAGAGAGCAAGAGAGAGAGAAAGAGAGAGAGAGAGAGAGAGAAAGAGAGAGAGAGAGAGAGAGAGAGAGAGAGAGAAAGAGAGAGAGAGAAAGAGAGAGAGAGAGAGAGAGAGAGAGAGAGAGAGAGAGAGAGAGAGAGAGAGAGAGAGAGAGAGAGAGAGAGAGAGAGAGAGAGAGAGAGAGAGAGAGAGAGAGAGAGAGAGAGAGAGAGAGAGAGAAAGAGAGAGAGAGAGAGAGAAAGAGAGAGAGAGAGAGAGAGAGAGAGAGAGAGAGAGAGAGAGAGAGAGAGAGAGAAAGAGAGAGAGAGAAAGAGAGAGAGAGAAAGAGAGAGAGAGAGAGAGAGAGAGAGAGAGAGAGAGAGAGAGAGAGAGAGAGAGAGAGAGAGAGAGAGAGAGAGAGAGAGAAAAGTTTATTGATTGTTTCTTTACCTTTTGTTTATTATCTATTTCACTTGCTTTGCCAGTATAAACATGTTTTTCCCATGCCAATAAAGCCCTTTGAATGTAATATAATTTAATGAGAGTGAGAGGGAGAGAGAAAGAATACATATAGAGAGAGAAAGAGATAGAGAGGGGAGGGAGAAAGGGTCCCTCCATCTCTCCATCCACAGCAGCCCTCTGCCCCCCAAAAGAAAAGGTCATCACAGAGCACCAGCTCCCTTTACGAGTCAGGAGCAAAAATAAAAACACACATCACAGAGGAAGGACATTAACAATGCAATGAAACTGCAACACCAACAATCCCATCATGGGGCTCTGCATTATTTACTAGATTAAAGGAGGGAGGCACTCAAATGGCACTCTATTCCTTATATAGTGCACTACCTTTCACCAGGACTGGCACCCTATTCCTTATATAGTGCACTACCTTTCACCAGGACTGGCACCCTATTCCTTATATAGTGCACTACCTTTCACCAGGACTGGCACCCTATTCCTTATATAGTGCACTACTTTTCACCAGGACTGGCACCCTATTCCTTATATAGTGCACTGCCTTTCACCAGGACTGGCACCCTATTCCTTATATAGTGCACTACCTTTCACCAGGACTGGCACCCTATTCCTTATATAGTGCACTACCTTTCACCAGGACTAGCACCCTATTCCTTATATAGTTCACTACCTTTAACCAGGACTGGCACCCTATTCCTTATATAGTGCACTACTTTTCACCAGGGCCCATGTTTGCTGGGCTGTGAACAATCACTGATGGTACTCCATAGGATAGGGCCTTGTCTGATAAAATTACACACACACAACCCCACGCTAGACTATTTGCCTGCTAATGGATTCCCTTAGCACAGTAGGGCCAGCAGGGCTGGCTCAATGGAGCTACTCCTCCCCTCCCCACTCATTATGTCCTGGCTGAAGATAAACTGTGTACATCGCTGTGGACCATTAGGTCTGCTAGACTGGCTCTCTTGGGCCAGAGCAGAGCCCCCCCGTATGTGACAATGGGACGGATGAATGGCCAGACTTCCAGAGATGGTCATTTTTCAGAAACACTTGGGAGGTTTTCGAGGGAATTCTGTGGCTGTCACTCTTGGAGTTATTCCTGAACAATGACTTTGACCCGGGGCTCTATGTGAACCCCTGGTCACCCAGCTGCTATCCCCCACCTCCCCCAGCCCCTCCAACCCGTGGTCACCCTGTTGCCGGCCCCCATCGCCCCCAGCCCTTCTCCTGCCGGGCATGGCCAGAGCCATCAGCCCCTGATGTAAAATGCCCTGGAGCCTCCCACAAACCCAAGCTCTTGTCACCAGCTGCATCAGCGTCAAGTGCCTGTCCGTCGTCCCTCTGTCGGTCCACTCTGCCCAGTCTTTTCATCAGCCCATGTCAGCGCTGATTAACCTCCACCAAATAGGTCTAATTACCACAAATTACCCAGGACGCAATGAGATACAGCCTCCCACACTTCATACAGTCAGGCAGGAGAGAGAGAGAGAGAGAGAGAGAGAGAGAGAGAGAGAGAGAGAGAGAGAGAGAGAGAGAGAGAGAGAGAGAAATAGAGAGAGAGAGAGAGAGAGAGAGAGGAAGAGAGAGAAATAAAGAGAGAGAGAGAGAGAGAGAGAGAGAGAGAGAGAGAGAGAGAGAGAGAGAGAGAGATGGAGGATGGGCATGGCAAGCAATTTGTCCTGTAGCAGGCCTGTCTGACTCGACTCCCCAACACAGTCAACACTTTCCTCATCAGATCAACACCAACCTCTGCCCCTTCACCAGCCTCATCAGTGTGCCTACGCCTCTGCCTCTGCCCCTGCATCTACCTCTACCTCTATCCCAGCTCCTGCCTCTACCTCTACCTCTGCCCCAGCCTCTACCTCTGCCCCAGCCCCAGCCCCTGCCTCTACCCCTGTCTCAACCCCTGTCTCTACCTCTACACCAGCCCCTGCCTCTACCTCTGCCCCTGCCTCTACCTCTACCCCAGCCCCTGCCCCTGCCTCTAACTCTGCCCCTGCCTCTACCTCTGCCCCAGCCTCTGCCTCTACCTCTACCCCAGTCCCTGCCTCTACCTCTACCTCTATCTCTACCCCAGCCCCATCCCCAGCTCCTGCCTCTACCCCTGCCTCTACCTCCGCCCCTGCCTCTGCCTCTACCCCAGCCCCTGCCTCTACCTCTACCTCTGCCCCAGCCTCTACCTCTACCCCAGCCTCTACCTCTACCTCTACCCCAGCCCCTGCCTCTACCTCTGCCCCTGCCTCTACTTCTGCCTCTACCTCTACCCCTGCCTCTACCCAAATCAAATCAAATCAAATGTATTTATATAGCCCTTCGTACATCAGCTGATATCTCAAAGTGCTGTACAGAAACCCAGCCTAAAACCCCAAACAGCATGCAATGCAGGTGTAGAAGCACAGTGGCTAGGAAAAACTCCCTAGAAAGGCAAAAACCTAGGAAGAAACCTAGAGAGGAACCAGGCTATGTGGGTTGGCCAGTCCTCTTCTGGCTGTGCCGGGTGGAGATTATAACAGAACATGGCCAAGATGTTCAAATGTTCATAAATGACCAGCATGGTCGAATAATAACAAGGCAGAACAGTTGAAACTGGAGCAGCAGCACAGTCAAGTGGACCGGGGACAGCAAGGAGTCATCATGTCAGGTAGTCCTGGGGCACGGTCCTAGGGCTCAGGTCCTCCGAGAGAGAGAAAGAAAGAGAGAATTAGAAAGAGCATATGTGGGGTGGCCCGTCCTCTTCTGGCTGTGCCGGGTGGAGATTATAACAGAACATGGCCAAGATGTTCAAATGTTCATAAATGACCAGCATGGTCGAATAATAGTAATATAATAATAATAATAATAATATATGCCATTTAGCAGACGCTTTTATCCAAAGCGACTTACAGTCATGTGTGCATACATTCTACGTATGGGTGGTCCCGGGAATCGAACCCACTACCCTGGCGTTACAAGCGCCATGCTCTACCAACTGAGCTACAGTAAGGCAGAACAGTTGAAACTGGAGCAGCAGCATGGCCAGGTGGACTGGGGACAGCAAGGAGTCATCATGTCAGGTAGTCCTGGGGCATGGTCCTAGGGCTCAGGGCAGTTGAAACTGGAGCAGCCCCTGCCTCTACCTCTACCTCTGCCCCTGCCTCTACCTCTACCCCAGCCCCTGCCCCTGCCTCTACCTCTGCGCCTGCCTCTACCTCTGCCCCAGCCTCTACCTCTACCCCAGCCCCTGCCCCTACCTCTACCTCTGCCCCAGCCCCTGCCTCTACCCCTGCCTCTACCTCTGCCCCAGCCTCTACCTCTACCTCTCACCCAGCCTCTACCTCTACCCCAGCCCCTGCCCCTGCCTCTACCTCTGCCCCTGCCTCTACCTATGCCCCAGCCTCTACCTCTACCCCAGCCCCTGCCCCTGCCTCTACCTCTGCCCCTGCCTCTACCTCTACCCCAGCCCCTGCCCCTGCCTCTAACTCTGCCCCTGCCTCTACCTCTGCCCCAGCCTCTACCTCTACCCCAGCCCCTGCCCCTACCGCTACCGCTACCCCAGCCCCTGCCTCTACCTCTACCTCTATCCCAGCCCCTGCCTCTACCTCTACCTCTGCCCCAGCCTCTACCTCTACCTCTACCCTAGCCCCTGCCTCTACCTCTACCTCTATCCCAGCCCCTGCCTCTACCTCTACCTCTGCCCCAGCCTCTACCTCTACCCCAGCCTCTACCTCTACCCCAGCCTCTACCTCTACCCCTGCCCCTGCCTCTATCTCTACCCCTGCCCCAGCCTCTACCTCTACCCCAGCCTCTACCTCTACCCCTGCCCCTGCCTCTGCCTCAGCCAAAACCAGTTCCAGATATAAGTGACATAAGCCACTTGACTAAAACCGCCTGACAACCATTCTTTTGTCTCGTTTTAGTCACAGCCATTTTAGTCACATCATAGTGCATTATGTCTATGAAATAATGAATATCTCCCACTTCCATCATGTGCACATTCAAATAACCTCGTCCGACTGACAACACTGATATTGTGTCAGTAACCAATGTCAGACATAATTAACCATAGAGGCTGTAAAGCCTTGGCTGCAGGTTAAACCATTTACAGCTCTGATTTTCTCCCCATTTTAACCAACAAGGAGGTAAATAACAGTGGTTTAAGTTTTCCAAAAATGACATAAGTATTACTGTACTCCTACTGTTCAACAAAAAGCACAAAAAAAAACACAACTCACATTTACTGACCACGGAGCAAGAGAGTGGCAACACAGATGAGTGAATAACAGTGTACATGAGGAAATAGAGCCTCTGGTGTGATCAAAGCAAAAGTAGTGTACTTGAAAGTAAGTGAGAGAGGAAGCGCTGTTTATTGTTGAGGTTACTTTACAAGTCAAGACACCTGGCTTCGCATCAGATTAACGTGTAACTGAAGTGACCGCCTGGGAGCTGAGTGGGAAAGCCGGGCAGATCAGCTCAGTCAGACCACTGCAATATGTCCATTCTGCCAATGAGAGGATTGCATGAAATGTTCTGCATGCATGGAATAAACCGCTGAAAAGGGGCTTCATGTCTAATTCAATGTCCATTAGTCTCATGTGGAATTCTTTTCATTTTCATTAACTAAAATAAAAAGTAATAAGTAACAGTTATATATTTTTTTCCAGGGCATCTTGTCTCGCTATCGTCAGAGTTTAAGTCAGGAACAGTTGATCGGTGACAAGTACTTTTTGTCAAACTACCAGTGCCATGTCAGCACTTTTCTTTTAGATTGGTAAGTTAGTCAAGTCAGCTATCTAAACTTGTAGTAATCATGGTCTAATTACAGACTTGGGAACATGCCCAGGTGCCCTGAATCCATGGGGCCCCCATTGATCTTCTTAGTCATTCTCACTCACATGTCAAATTAAAATACCCAATAGTCATGGCAAAATGTATAGAATTAGCTTCAAAACCGTAAAAATGTCTCTCCGACATATGGCAAAACGTTTCGAATTGCAGGAAATTAGCTGTAAAGCTGCACATTTCCCTCTCTACCACATGACAAAATTAATACAATTGCAGGAAACTTCCTTTAAAACGGCTAAATGTTTTCTTTGCTCCATGGAAACATGTGTAGAATTGTAGGAAATGTACTCTAAAACTATTATTTTATCTCTCTGCCATCAAGACGAGGACCAATAAAATGCTTTGCCCACAAGGTTGGAGGGCCCCCCAACTACATTCCCAAACTACATTCCCCAACTACATTCCCCAAAAAGCAAGAACCGGCCCTGGCCTCAGCCTCTGCCCCAACCTCTGATCTGTCCCATTCTCTGCCCCAGTCTCTGCCCCATTCTCTGCTCCAGTCTCTGCCTCTGCCCCAATCTCTGCCTCTGCCCCAATCTCTGCCTCTGCCCCAGTCTCTGCCTCTGCTCCAGTCTCTGCTTCTGCCCCAGTCTCTGCCTCTGCCCCAGCCTCTGCCTCTGTCCCAGCCTCTGCCTCTGTCCCAGCCCCAGCCTCCGCCTCTTCCCTCTGTCTCTCTCTACCCCAGCTTCAGCCTCTGCCTATTCCCCCAACCTCTCCCCTCCCCAGCTTCAGGTTCAGCCTGAGCCTCTTCCCCCTGCCTCGCTCTGCCCAAGCCCCAGTCTCTTCCTCTTCCCCTTCCCAGCTTCTGCCTAAGCCTCTTCCCCCTACCTCTCTCTGCCCCAGGTTCAGTCTCTTCCCCTCTCACTCTCTGCTCCAGCTTCAGCCTCAGCCTCTTCCCCCTGCCTCTCTCTTCCCAGCTTCAGCCTGAGCCTCTTCCCCCTGCCTCTCTCTACCCCAGCTTCAGCCTCAGCCTCTTCCACCTGCCTCTCTCTGCCCCAGCTTCAGCCTCAGCCTCTTCCCCTGCCTCTCTCTACCCCAGCTTCAGCCTCAGCCTCTTCCACCTGCCTCTCTCTGCCCCAGCTTCAGCCTCAGCCTCTTCCACCTGCCTCTCTCTGCCCCAGCTTCAGCCTCAGCCTCTTCCACCTGCCTCTCTCTGCCCCAGCTTCAGCCTCAGCCTCTTCCCCCTGCCTCTCTCTACCCCATCTTCAGCCTCAGCCTCTTCCCCCTGTCTCTCTCTTCCCCAGCTTCAGCCTCAGTCTCTTCCCCCTGTCTCTCTCTTCCCCAGCTTCAGCCTCAGCTTGTCATCGAGGAATTTTGTAGTGAGTGTAGGATTAGAACTGATTTAACTGTAATTTATCTTCCAGAAGAAGCCCATTTTTCAGGCTCTACAGTACAAATAGACTTTGAGATCATAGGAGCACCGCGTCATTGGATAAGTGAAAGTTCACATGTCATTATGCAAACCAGGAAATACTCTTGAATATCATTAACTCTGTATAAGCCCCAGAAAGTCAAAAGACATTCAAGGACAATCACTATTAGAATGGAAACACCAAAAGGACGACATTTCAGATTGATGGATTTCTGCATTTAATTCGAGAGGAGAGCAAACTACTACTGTGGTCTTGTAAGTTCCCCGTTCGTCCTTCGGGAAGCTCATCATTACATTACATTACAGAGGAGAGATGCTCCTGTCCAGAGTGACTTACCATCAGTGCATTCAAACAAAGTATCTAAAAGGATCACGATTGCAAGTTAAACCATATTTAAAATAGCAGCTATCTGCCAAATGAGTCCTAGAAATTATAAAATAACAAGTAGCACAGTTTAGTGGCTCATACTGAGAGAGTATGAATGAAAACCAGCGCATGGGGTCTTTAATTGTGCAATAAGAGCAGCAAACTTATCACACACTTTGAACACACACACACACGTGTTCGCGCCACTAAACCATAACTACTCACGTCTGATCTCCCTTTTGTCCCGTTCACTGGAATAGATTCGGCACAGATTGAATAAGGGAGGACTTGTTGTGAAATCTTAATAGAATTCTACAGCTCAAATCTTCCGAAAGGAATAGACAACAGCGGGGGTTTGGTCTAAATGAATTTACACGGTGCTGGAGAGAGATTGGGGTGGGTGTGCCGTGCAGAGGGGTGGAAGATAACAGAATGTACTGTGTACGTGTACTGTATGATCAGAACACAAGACAGCCATTCCCAGTAGCTAACTAACAGTGAGGTTTTTCCCTCTCCTCTTCCTTCCCGCTTCTCTCTTTTCCCCCAGGGGATCTGCTTATCCAGCACGGCGGCTTTCAACACCCAAGTCTTTGAAGTTTTGAGTCTTGCGGTGGTTTTGAGGTTTGCGGTGGTTTTGAGGCTTGCGGTGGTTTTGAGGTTTGCGGTGGTTTTGAGGCTTGCGGTGGTTTTGAGGCTTGATGTGGGTTTGAGGCTTGATGTGGTTTTGAGGCTTGATGTGGTTTTGAGACTTGATGTTGTTTTGAGACTTGATGTGGTTTTGAGACTTGATGTGGTTTTGAGGCTTGCGGTGGTTTTGAGGCTTGATGTTGTTTTGAGGGGTGGATGGAGGAGGGGGTGGATGGAGGAGTAGGTGGATGGAGGATAGGGTGGGGTGTAGGAGGGGTGGGATGGAGGACGGGGTGGATGGAGGAGGGGGTGGATGGAGGAGGGGGTGGATGTAGGAGGGGTGGATGTAGGAGAGGGTGGATGTAGGAGGGGTGGATGGAGGAGAGGGTGGATGGAGGAGTAGGTGGATGGGGGAGAGGGTGGGGTGTAGGACGGGGTGGGATGGAGGAGGGGTGGATGGAGGAGGGGTGAATGTAGGAGGGCGTGGATGTAGGAGGGGGTGGATGGAGGAGAGGGTGGATGTAGGAGGGGGTGATTGTAGGAGGGGTGGATGTAGGAGGGGGTGGATGGAGGAGAGGGTGGATGGAGGAGTAGGTGGATGGAGGAGAGGGTGGGGTGTAGGACGGGGTGGGATGGAGGAGGGGGTGGATGGAGGAGCGGGTAGATGGAGGAGGGGTGGATGGAGGAGAGGGGGTGGGGTGGAGGAGAGGGGGTGGATGGAGGAGAGGGGTGGATGGAGGAGAGGGGTGGATGGAGGAGGGGTGGATGGAGGATGGGAGTTGGATGGAGGAGAGGGGTGGAGGAGGGGGTGTGGTGTACGAGGGGTGGATGTAGGAGGGGGTGGGGTGGAGGAGGGGGTGGAGGAGGGGTGGATGGAGGAGGGGGTGGAGGAGGGGGTGGGTGGAGGAGGAGGGTGGATGGAGGAGAGGGTGGAGGAGGGGGTTGATGGAAGAGAGGGTAGATGTAGGAGGGGTGGATGTGTAGGAGAGGGTGGATGTAGGAGAGGGTGGATGGAGGAGAGGTTGGATGGAGGAGGGGGTGGGATGGAGGAGAGGGTGGATGGAGGAGAGGGTGGATGTAGGAGTGGGTGGATGGAGGAGTAGGTGGATGGAGGAGAGGGTGGGGTGTAGGAGGGGGTGGGATGGAGGAGGGGTGGATGGAGGAGAGGGTGGATGGAGGAGAGGGTGGATGTAGGAGGGGGTGGATGTAGGAGGGGTGGATTGAGGGGGGGGAGGAGGGGTAGATAAAGGAGAGGGTGGATGTAGGAGGGGTGGATGTAGGAGGAGGTGGATTGAGGAGAGGGTGGATGGAGGAGAGGGTGGATGTAGGAGGGGTGGATGTAGGAGAGGGTGGATGTAGGAGGGGGTAGGTGGAGGAGGGGGTGGATGGAGGAGAGGGTGGATGGAGGAGGGGGTGGAAGGAGGAGGGGGTGGATGGAGGAGAGGGTGGATGGAGGAGGGGGTGGATGGAGGAGGGGGTGGATGGAGGAGGGGGTGGATGGAGGAGGAGTTGGATGGAGGAGAGGGTGGATGGAGGATGGGAGTTGGATGGAGGAGAGGGGGGATGTAGGAGGGGGTGGAATGGAGGAGAGGGTGGATGGAGGATGGGAGTTGGATGGAGGAGAGGGTGGATGTAGGAGGGGGTGGATGGAGGAGGGGGTGAAAAAACATTGCAAAATGTATCGCAGAATTTCAGAAAAACTGCAGTAAGATCAAGCATTTGTGGCTGCAGAAATCACCCCCAAAAAATAGTGAAATCCTGGTATCAGGTATCAAGGTAAGACCCAGACACGTTGAATTGACACTGGTTTAATACTCCAACAGGGGCAGGCATCCAGTTTCTCAATCGTATCTGGAATCTGATACTGATTTTAGCTGATAACGTAGGAAATGAACAGTTTCCAGGTTTTTGTTGTCCCTAACACGTAACACGTTACTCCCCAACCCTGTTTATGAATGTCTTCATGCCACGGAGGAAGAGGGAAATCAAAGAAGAAGAAAAATCACTAAAAAGTATGACTGAGTTGCAGAGAGTGTGTTGCGGCACCACCAAAAAAAAAAACGATTTCCCCTCAACAACGGTGTCGACATGGAATTAGCATCGGAGCCGGAATGGATGCCCCTGGGATCAACAGTGGGAAGCCCCTTTTTCCTGAAAAAGAACTGGATGAGAGAGAAGAATGCAAGTGAAATTATGAAATGCATGAATAAGCTGAGCTTTTGCTTTCTTCCATCCAGAGAGAGAGAGAGAGAGAGAGAGAGAGAAAGGGATGCTTTCTTCCATCCAGGCAGCAACCCTCAGACAGGCCCCCATGTGATGACTGCCTGCTGAGCCGAGTGTACCGAGTGCCTCTGTAGTGGGGAGAGAGAGAAGAGAGAAGGGACAGATGGGGGTCAAGTGACAGAAACAGACCAGGTCAGACTGAAAACCACTCATAACACTACACGTGTCCCCCTCGCATCTCTCAACGGGCCATGTGTATCTATATCTTCTCTGTCCCAATTAGTACCTTATTCCTTATTTAAAACAAAAAAAAAACAGTGTTTTAAGTGAGAAGTTGTCATTGTTTTGATGCCGAAAAAGAAAGGAAATGAATGAGCACCACAATGCCTAAACCACCCATGCTCCACTAAGGTTCTCCAGCACACGGCTCGGACCTACTATGTTAAAATAATGTAAAAGAGGTGCCCCCACAATAATAGGATTTGGACTGCATACAAGGTCAAGTTTTGGATTCTTCACACACCATACTAAGACCCCATTCCACTACCTTTTCAAGCTTTTTGATTATTAAAGTTAATGAAAGCAGGCTTTGTTTTTTATACTTACAAGACCATCAGGCTTGACTGAGTGAGCAGTTTTGTCTTGTAGTAGTGTTGTCCCTGCCTGTATTTCCTTAAACATTTATTGTAGCAATACATGTCATTGAGAATTGTTTTTTATTTTATAACATATTTTTGTGTCAGTAGTTGGTGGTATGTTGGACACAGTCACCCATATAGATATAGAGGTATATAGAAGCTGTATACATTCTTGATTTCTCTAACCATTAGCTTACCTGCATAATAATGACAGGGTCCGGTTTTATCAATTGCTGTGGTGATCAATACACACTTCATTACCTCTGTCAAATGAATATCTGGCTTAAAATGATGTGTGTATTTGTTTTTATTTTTTGCAATAAAGATGGTGTCACTACAGTAATACACATTTACAATAGGCCTATATTTAAAAATACATACAGACTAATGATATATACAGCGCATTCAGAAAGTATTCAGACCCCTTGACTTTTTACTCATTTTGTACGTTGCAGCCTTATTCTTTAAATGTATTAAATTGTTGTTGTTTTGTCATCAATCTACACACAATACCCCACAATGACAAAGCAAAAACAGGTTTTCAGAAATGTTTACAAATTCATAAAAAATAAAAAGAAGGTATCTATATATATATATATATTTTTTTTTAAATATATTTGCAAAAATTTCTCAAACCTGTTTTCGTTTTGTCATTGTGGGGTATTGTATGTAGATTGATGAGGAACATAGTTTCTTTAATCCATTTTAGAATAAGGCTGAAACGTAACAAAATGTGGAAAAAGTCAAGAGGTCTGAATTCTTTCCAAATACACTATTAAATAATATATATATATATACATACACAGTGGGGAGAACAAGTATTTGATACACTGCCAATTTTGCAGGTTTTCCTAGGGAAGTGTAAAACCAGAAACCAATTTAAGCCAATTTGACAATCGAGGCAAACTCATGGAAAATACACAAATAATCAACATGTACCGATAAATTGTAAGTAAAATATAAAATATACAACCAACATTCATCAGATATACAATTGTACATACAATTCAGGGATGGCCACAATTACCCTTGACGAGCTTCATGGTTTTTCAGATTTTTTTCTTCAAGCCCAGTTCTACCAAACCTGATTCTACTATTCAAGGTCTTGTTGAACAGCTGAGGTCTTGATGAACAGCTGAGGTCTTGATGAACAGCTGAGGTATTGATGAACAGCTGAGTGGTAAGAATCAGGTGTGGGCTTGAACAAAAAATCAAAACCCTGTGGCTAGGTCAAGAGCAATTTTGGTAACTCCTGATACAAACACTGTAACAAATGACAAACTGCTGAGAAACACCTTGCAAAATACCAGTTTCCTCCAGTCATTTCCTATGGAGCAGAGCTTTTTCCATCTCCCTTGCCTTATTCCATTGACATTATTTAGTGTAATGCTTTGAGCCAAGCCATCTTCCTCCATTTTTCCCTGCCTATTCCGACAGAGCGTTTCCCTCCCACCTTGCCTTATCCCAGGTCAGACACATTATTCAATGTGTTTGGAGTTTAGTGTTATTTACTCTAGATCCGGCCCAGTTTTCTTTTTCACATTAGCATATTTTGTTGCTATTTTGTCTCTGATGTTTCCAAATAAATTAACAGCTAATGTTAACCGGCTCTTATTCAGCAATTAGCGTCTAGCTCACACAATTAAGCTAACTGCACGTCGCTCTCCCTAAAAATGTAAACACATCAAAATAGATTAAATTAGCTGCCCACAAAGCACAAATGGGAGAGCATCACATTAGGCAAATGAGAATGCAAGGAAGGAGGAAAAACAACCTAGCATGGTTCTACTGGAACACGTTAACTACAGAACTCCCAGGCACGGCATCAGGTCTCATCTGGGGTAGAAGAAGTCAGTGACCCAAATAAACAGTTATGGAGGGTGATGAGATTACAATAGGTCCAGTGGTTCCCAAACGTCTTATAGTCCCGTACCCCTTCAAACATTCAACCTCCAGCTGAGTACCCCGTCTAGCACCAGGGTCAGCGCACTCTCAATTTTTATTTTTTTTGCCATCATTGTAAGCCTGCCACACACATACTATACGATACGTTTATTAAACATAAGAATGAGTGTGAGTTTTGGTCACAACCCGGCTCGTGGGAAGTGACAAAGAGCTCTTATTGGACCAGGGCACAAATAATCATAATCAATAGTTTTGCTCTTTATTTAAACATCTTACATATAAAAACCTTATTTGTTCATCGAAAAGTGTGAATAATTCACCACAGGTTAATGCATGAAAGGATTCACATAACTCTGTAATGTTGAGTTGTATTGGAGAGAGTCTCAGTCTTAACACAGTCTATGCCTGTATTTAGTTTTCATACTTAGTTTTCATGCTAGTGAGGGCTGAGAATCCACTCTCACATAGGAACGGGATTGCAAAGAGCATCAGTGTCTTAACTGCGATTTGCCAAGGCAGGATACTCTGAGCGCAGCCCTATCCAGAAATCTGGCAGTGGCTTCTGATTAAATTACATTTTCACAGAACCGCTTGTTGCAATTTCGATGAGGATCTCTTGTTCAGATATCAGTAAGTGGACTGGAGGCAGGGCATGAAAGGGAAGACAAAATCCAGTTGTTTGTGTCATCCGTTTCGGGAAAGTACCTGCGTAATTGTGCACCCAACTCACTCAGGTGCTTCGCTACATCACATTTGACATTGTCCGTTAGATTGAGTTCATTTGCATGCAAAAAATCATACAATGATGGAAAGACCTGTGTGTTGTCCTTGTTAATGCAGACAGAGAAGAGCTCCAACTTCTTAATCATAGCCTCAATTTCATACCGCACATTGAATATAGTTGAGGAAATTCTCTGTAATCCTAGATTCAGATCATTCAGGGAGAAAAAACATCACCCAGATAGGCCAGTCGTGTGAGAAACTCGTCATCATGTAAGCAGTCAGACAAGTGAAAATGATGGTCAGTAAAGACAACTTTAAGCACGTTTCTAAATTTAAAAACGTGTCAATACTTTGCCCCTTGATAACCAGCGCACTTCTGTATGTTGTAAAAGCGTTACATGGTCGCTGCCCATATCATTGCATAGTGCAGAAAATATATGAGAGTTTGTGTAGTTCCTGCCATCAGTACAGATACCAACATGAGCAGCAGCTTCTTTGGCTGCATACGGACTGTGGAATTCCCGCGAGAGAGTAAAGGTTAATGTGATTGGATATTAATTATTTGACGAGGCAACCTGTATTTGACATTGTGTTGTTATTTCGCTGAACACTAGATGGTTTGATTTTATTTTTGGCAGTGAAACGAGGCTGCTCAGGCAAAAAACAAAACTCACCCAAATGTATAGCCCCGTTGGAAAATATAACTGAATTGATTCAGTTGGTTACGGTTTGAATTGATTCAGTTGGTTAAGGTTTGAAGTGATTCAGTTGGTTACGGTTTGCAGTGATTCAGTTGGTTACGGTTTGAATTGATTCAGTTGGTTACGGTTTGCATTGATTCAGTTGGTTACGGTTTGCATTGATTCAGTTGGTTACGGTTTGAACTGATTCAGTTGGTTACGGTTTGAACTGATTCAGTTGGTTACGGTTTGAATTGATTCAGTTGGTTACGGTTTGCATTGATTCAGTTGGTTACGGTTTGCATTGATTCAGTTGGTTACGGTTTGAACTGATTCAGTTGGTTACGGTTTGAACTGATTCAGTTGGTTACGGTTTGAATTGATTCAGTTGGTTACGGTTTGCATTGATTCAGTTGGTTACGGTTTGAATTGATTCAGTTGGTTACGGTTTGCAGTGATTCAGTTGGTTATATACATAGCTAGCTACATAGCCGTCCTTGTATCAAAGATAATTGTGTAGTCTAGAGCGATTTTCTAGGTTAGCTAGCCAGCTATTGTCGTTCTTTTAACGCAACGTAACGTAATCAACACTGCTAGCTAGCCAGCTAGCCCCCGAATAGTAGCACTGTAGAAACTATTACACTCAACGGAACGACTTGATTAGTGTAGTGTCAACAACGCAGCCACTGCCAGCTAGCCTACTTCAGCAGTACTGTATCATTTTAATAATTTTAGTCAATAAGATTCTTGCTACGTAAGCTTAACTTTCTGAACATTCGAGACGTGTAGTCCACTTGTCATTCCAATCTCCTTGCATTAGCGTAGCCTCTTCTGTAGCCTGTCAACTATGTGTCTGTCTATCCCTGTTCTCTCCTCTCTGCACAGACCATACAAACGCTCCACACCGCGTGGCCGCGGCCACCCTAATCTGGTGGTCCCAGCGCGCACGACCCACGTGGAGTTCCAGGTCTCCGGTAGCCTCTGGAACTGCCGATCTGCGGCCAACAAGGCAGAGTTCATCTCAGCCTATGCCTCCCTCCAGTCCCTCGACTTCTTGGCACTGACGGAAACATGGATCACCACAGATAACACTGCTACTCCTACTGCTCTCTCCTCGTCCGCCCACGTGTTCTCGCACACCCCGAGAGCTTCTGGTCAGCGGGGTGGTGGCACCGGGATCCTCATCTCTCCCAAGTGGTCATTCTCTCTTTCTCCCCTTACCCATCTGTCTATCGCCTCCTTTGAATTCCATGCTGTCACAGTTACCAGCCCTTTCAAGCTTAACATCCTTATCATTTATCGCCCTCCAGGTTCCCTCGGAGAGTTCATCAATGAGCTTGATGCCTTGATAAGCTCCTTTCCTGAGGACGGCTCACCTCTCACAGTTCTGGGCGACTTTAACCTCCCCACGTCTACCTTTGACTCATTCCTCTCTGCCTCCTTCTTTCCACTCCTCCCCTCTTTTGACCTCACCCTCTCACCTTCCCCCCTACTCACAAGGCAGGCAATACGCTCAACCTCATCTTTACTAGATGCTGTTCTTCCACTAACCCCATTGCAACTCCTCCAAGTCTCCGACCACTACCTTGTATCCTTTTCCCTCTCGCTCTCATCCAACACTTCCCACACTGCCCCTACTCGGATGGTATCGCGCCGTCCCAACCTTCGCTCTCTCTCCCCCGCTACTCTCTCCTCTTCCATCCTATCATCTCTTCCCTCTGCTCAAACCTTCTCCAACCTATCTCCTGATTCTGCCTCCTCAACCCTCCTCTCCTCCCTTTCTGCATCCTTTGACTCTCTATGCTCCCTCCCGCTCCGTGGCTCGACGACTCATTGCGAGCTCACAGAACAGGGCTCCGGGCAGCCGAGCGGAAATGGAGGAAAACTCGCCTCCCTGCGGACCTGGCATCCTTTCACTCCCTCCTCTCTACATTTTCCTCCTCTGTCTCTGCTGCTAAAGCCACTTTCTACCACTCTAAATTCCAAGCATCTGCCTCTAACCCTAGGAAGCTCTTTGCCACCTTCTCCTCCCTCCTGAATCCTCCCCCCCTCCCCTCCTCCCTCTCTGCAGATGACTTCGTCAACCATTTTGAAAAGAAGGTCGACGACATCCGATCCTCGTTTGCTAAGTCAAACGACACCGCTGGTTCTGCTCACACTGCCCTACCCTGTGCCCTGACCTCTTTCTCCCCTCTCTCTCCAGATGAAATCTCGCGTCTTGTGACGGCCGGCCGCCCAACAACCTGCCCGCTTGACCCTATCCCCTCCTCTCTTCTCCAGACCATTTCCGGAGACCTTCTCCCTTACCTCACCTCGCTCATCAACTCATCCCTGACCGCTGGCTACGTCCCTTCCGTCTTCAAGAGAGCGAGAGTTGCACCCCTTCTGAAAAAAAAACCTACACTCGATCCCTCCGATGTCAACAACTACAGACCAGTATCCCTTCTTTCTTTTCTCTCCAAAACTCTTGAACGTGCCGTCCTTGGCCAGCTCTACCGCTATCTCTCTCAGAATGACCTTCTTGATCCAAATCAGTCAGGTTTCAAGACTAGTCATTCAACTGAGACTGCTCTTCTCTGCATCACGGAGGCGCTCCGCACTGCTAAAGCTAACTCTCTCTCCTCTGCTCTCATCCTTCTAGACCTATCGGCTGCCTTCGATACTGTGAACCATCAGATCCTCCTCTCCACCCTCTCCGAGTTGGGCATCTCCGGCGCGGCCCACGCTTGGATTGCGTCCTACCTGACAGGTCGCTCCTACCAGGTGGCGTGGCGAGAATCTGTCTCCTCACCACGCGCTCTCACCACTGGTGTCCCCCAGGGCTCTGTTCTAGGCCCTCTCCTATTCTCGCTATACACCAAGTCACTTGGCTCTGTCATAACCTCACATGGTCTCTCCTATCATTGCTATGCAGACGACACACAATTAATCTTCTCCTTTCCCCCTTCTGATGACCAGGTGGCGAATCGCATCTCTGCATGTCTGGCAGACATATCAGTGTGGATGACGGATCACCACCTCAAGCTGAACCTCGGCAAGACGGAGCTGCTCTTCCTCCCGGGAAGGACTGCCCGTTCCATGATCTCGCCATCACGGTTGACAACTCCATTGTGTCCTCCTCCCAGAGCGCTAAGAACCTTGGCGTGATCCTGGACAACACCCTGTCGTTCTCAACTAACATCAAGGCGGTGGCCCGTTCCTGTAGGTTCATGCTCTACAACATCCGCAGAGTACGACCCTGCCTCACACAGGAATTGGCGCAGGTCCTAATCCAGGCACTTGTCATCTCCCATCTGGATTACAGCAACTCGCTGTTGGCTGGGCTCCCTGCCTGTGCCATTAAACCCCTACAACTCATCCAGAACGCCGCAGCCCGTCTGGTGTTCAACCTTCCCAAGTTCTCTCACGTCACCCCGCTCCTCCGCTCTCTCCACTGGCTTCCAGTTGAAGCTCGCATCCGCTACAAGACCATGGTGCTTGCCTACGGAGCTGTGAGGGGAACGGCACCTCAGTACCTCCAGGCTCTGATCAGGCCCTACACCCAAACAAGGGCACTGCGTTCATCCACCTCTGGCCTGCTCGCCTCCCTACCACTGAGGAAGTACAGTTCCCGCTCAGCCCAGTCAAAACTGTTCGCTGCTCTGGCCCCCAATGGTGGAACAAACTCCCTCACGACGCCAGGACAGCGGAGTCAATCACCACCTTCCGGAGACACCTGAAACCCCACCTCTTTAAGGAATACCTAGGATAGGATAAGTAATCCTTCTCACCCCCTAAAAGATTTAGATGCACTATTGTAAAGTGGCTGTTCCACTGGATGTCATAAGGTGAATGCACCAATTTGTAAGTCGCTCTGGATAAGAGCGTCTGCTAAATGACTTAAATGTGTAAATGTTAAATGTTAAGGTTTGAATTGATTCAGTTGGTTACGGTTTGAATTGATTCAGTTGGTTACGGTTTGAACTGATTCAGTTGGTTAAGGTTTGAATTGATTCAGTTGGTTAAGGTTTGAACTGATTCAGTTGGTTACGGTTTGAACTGATTCAGTTGGTTAAGGTTTGAATTGATTCAGTTGGTTAAGGTTTGAACTGATTCAGTTGGTTACGGTTTGCAGTGATTCAGTTGGTTACGGTTTGCATTGATTCAGTTGGTTACGGTTTGCAGTGATTCAGTTGGTTAAGGTTTGAACTGATTCAGTTGGTTACGGTTTGAACTGATTCAGTTGGTTACGGTTTGAATTGATTCAGTTGGTTACGGTTTGCATTGATTCAGTTGGTTACGGTTTGAATTGATTCAGTTGGTTACGGTTTGAATTGATTCAGTTGGTTACGGTTTGAATTGATTCAGTTGGTTACGGTTTGAATTGATTCAGTTGGTTACGGTTTGAATTGATTCAGTTGGTTACGGTTTGAATTGATTCAGTTGGTTACGGTTTGCATTGATTCAGTTGGTTACGGTTTGCATTGATTCAGTTGGTTACGGTTTGAATTGATTCAGTTGGTTACGGTTTGCAGTGATTCGGTTGGTTAAGGTTTGAATTGATTCAGTTGGTTACTTTTTGAATTGATTCAGTTGGTTACGGTTTGAACTGATTCCGTTGGTTAAGGTTTGAATTGATTCAGTTGGTTAAGGTTTGAATTGATTCAGTTGGTTACGGTTTGCAGTGATTCAGTTGGTTAAGGTTTGAATTGATTCAGTTGGTTACGGTTTGCAGTGATTCAGTTGGTTAAGGTTTGAACTGATTCAGTTGGTTAAGGTTTGAACTGATTCAGTTGGTTAAGGTTTGAACTGATTCAGTTGGTTACCGTTTGAATTGATTCAGTTGGTTACGGTTTGAACTGATTCAGTTGGTTACGGTTTGAATTGATTCAGTTGGTTAAGGTTTGAACTGATTCAGTTGGTTACGGTTTGAACTGATTCAGTTGGTTAAGGTTTGAATTGATTCAGTTGGTTAAGGTTTGAACTGATTCAGTTGGTTACGGTTTGCAGTGATTCAGTTGGTTACGGTTTGCATTGATTCAGTTGGTTACGGTTTGCAGTGATTCAGTTGGTTAAGGTTTGAACTGATTCAGTTGGTTACGGTTTGAACTGATTCAGTTGGTTACGGTTTGAACTGATTCAGTTGGTTACGGTTTGAACTGATTCAGTTGGTTACGGTTTGAATTGATTCAGTTGGTTACGGTTTGCATTGATTCAGTTGGTTACTTTTTGAATTGATTCAGTTGGTTACGGTTTGAATTGATTCAGTTGGTTACGGTTTGCATTGATTCAGTTGGTTACTTTTTGAATTGATTCAGTTGGTTACGGTTTGCAGTGATTCAGTTGGTTACGGTTTGAACTGATTCAGTTGGTTACGGTTTGAACTGATTCAGTTGGTTACTTTTTGAATTGATTCAGTTGGTTACGGTTTGAACTGATTCCGTTGGTTAAGGTTTGAATTGATTCAGTTGGTTAAGGTTTGAATTGATTCAGTTGGTTACGGTTTGCAGTGATTCAGTTGGTTAAGGTTTGAATTGATTCAGTTGGTTACGGTTTGCAGTGATTCAGTTGGTTAAGGTTTGAACTGATTCAGTTGGTTAAGGTTTGAACTGATTCAGTTGGTTACTTTTTGAATTGATTCAGTTGGTTACGGTTTGAATTGATTCAGTTGGTTACGGTTTGCATTGATTCAGTTGGTTACTTTTTGAATTGATTCAGTTGGTTACGGTTTGCAGTGATTCAGTTGGTTACGGTTTGAACTGATTCAGTTGGTTACGGTTTGAACTGATTCAGTTGGTTACGGTTTGAACTGATTCAGTTGGTTACGGTTTGAACTGATTCAGTTGGTTACGGTTTGAATTGATTCAGTTGGTTACGGTTTGAATTGATTCAGTTGGTTACTTTTTGAATTGATTCAGTTGGTTACGGTTTGAACTGATTCCGTTGGTTAAGGTTTGAATTGATTCAGTTGGTTAAGGTTTGAATTGATTCAGTTGGTTACGGTTTGCAGTGATTCAGTTGGTTAAGGTTTGAATTGATTCAGTTGGTTACGGTTTGCAGTGATTCAGTTGGTTAAGGTTTGAACTGATTCAGTTGGTTAAGGTTTATACTGATTCAGTTGGTTAAGGTTTGAACTGATTCAGTTGGTTACCGTTTGAATTGATTCAGTTGGTTACGGTTTGAACTCCTGTAGAATGTTTATAAGGAAACCCCCTTTGTGCAGAGAGCCAATCGGATTCTGCAGGAGACTGTAGACCAACGGTTTGCAAAGGAAACATGAACCAGCTCTGCAATCTCAATGAATTGTGATTAAGTATTCGTCATGATAATCTGTTTTGTGATTAATTCTAGATTCTCTGTAACGATTTGGATAGTTTCATGCTTCTCTATTAGCTCACCATCACAATTACTTAGGGACCCCAAAAACTGCAGTGGAGACTAAATTATTACCATAATATCACTGACAAATACCCTTCCTCCATCTCTTCACTAATACTATTCTGGGACACGTGCCAAATATTCCGGGAATATTCCACATGAGACCTGGGATGTGTTGCTCGGTGGAGCATCACACGTATGCATGCACGTCAGGGAGACTTATTATCACATAACACACAGCCTCTCACGCGGGAGTGAGACGAATCCTAGGTTGGACGCGCTCAACAGGAAAAACACCTTCTGTTAAGAGCCACAGGGGGAAAATAATACAAAATAATATCAACTGTAGAAACCAACCAACTTCACACTCATGCTATGACTAATACGTGGGCAGGCTATTTAGTCAGGGGTTTTTTTAAATCACAAATGTACCTGTTTCAACTAATTATTAAGTAAGTGGTTCCACAGTCTTTATTTTGTTTTACTCAACTTTTCAATCCATGTGTTACCTGAACATCAAAATATAATTGTTGTCCCAAGTTCAATGCATTAGTCCCTGTCATTAAGAGTGGTGCACCTGACCTTGCTGAAGGTGGGAACGACTCGTCTCATTATTGAATGTCAATTTGTTTTAATATCTGTCCGTCACGCTCAAATACCTCAAAACACAACAAACTGATTACTACTATTTTAGAATTATACTTTTATTTCTTCAAACTTGCATACAACATTGTGTAAAAGTAACATCAAGTCTAAACATTTTGAATTACTCAATAGTGCCAAGATAATTCTATATTAGCGCAACACAAATACTTCATTATTTTACGTAAAGACATAATAGATTCAAGTAAGAGCAACATATTTAATAAAATGTTAGATTGACTTTAAAAAAAAAATCATAATTTTATAGATTAGCAGAACACAGATACATAACGTTATATTTACTCAATCAGCTACTATTTTTAAACAGCACTCAGAAACATTAAGTGATAAGAACACCTGAGTGAGTACCACAGTGCTTTCGGAAAATATTCAGACCCCTTGACTTTTTCCACATTTTGTTACGTTACAGCCTTGTAAAAAAATGCATTCAATAGCGTTTTTCCCTCATCAATCTACACACAATTCCCCATAACTACAAAGCAAAAACAGGTTTTGAGTCATTTGTGCAAATGTGTAAAAAAAACTACTGAAATATCACACTTACATAAGTATTCAGACCCTTTACTCAGTACTTTGTTGAAGTACCTTAGGCAGCGATTGCAGCCTCTAGTCTTTTTGAGTAATGGGAGTTTCTCCCATTCTTCTTTGCAGATCCTCTCAAGCTCTGTCAGGCTGGATGGAGATTGTCGCTGCACAGCTATTTTCAGGTCTCTCCAGAGACGTTCGATCGGATTCAAATCCGAGCTCTGGCTGAGCCACTCAAAAGGACATTCAGAGACTTGTGCCGAAGACACTCCTGCGTTTTCTTGACTGTGTGCTTAGGGTTGTTGTCCTGTTGGAAGGTGAACCTTGGCCCCAGTGTGAGGTCCTGAGGTCCTGAGCGCTCTTGAGCAAGTTTTAGTCAAGGATCTCTCAGTACTTTTCTCTGCTCATCTTTCCCTCGATCCTAACTACTCTCCCAGGCCCTGCCGCTGAAAAACTTGCTGCACCACCATGCTTCACCATAGGGACTGTGCCAGGTGTCCTCCAGACATGACACTTGGAATTCAGGCCAAAGAGTTCAATCTTGATTTAATAAGATCAGAGAATCTTGTTTCTCATAGTCAGAGACTCCCTTAGGAGTCCCTTTGCCTTTTGGCAAATTCCAAGCGGGCTGTCATGTGCCTTTTACTGAGGAATGGCTTCCGTCTGGCCACTACCATAAAGGCCTGATTGGTGGAGTGCTGCAGATATTCCTTCTGGAAGGTTCTCCCATATCCACAGGGGAACTCTAGAGCTTAGTCAGAGTGATCATTGGGTTCTTGTTCACCTCCCTGACCAAATCCCTTCTCCCCCGATTGCTCAGTTTGGCCGGGCGGCCAGCTCTAGGAAGAGTCTTGGTGGTTCCAAACTTCTTCCATTTAAGAATGATGGAAGCCACTGTGTTCTTGGGGACCTTCAATGCTTTAGACATTTTTTGGTACCCTTCACCAGATCTGTGCCTCGACACAATCCTGTCTCGGAGCTCTACGGACAATTCTTGGCTTGGTTATTGGCCTTACATGCACTGTCAACTGTGGAACCTTATATAGTCAGGTGTGTGCCTTTCCAAATCATGTGCAATCAATTGAATTTACCACAGGTGGACTCCAATCAAGTTGTAGAAACATTTCAAGGATGATAAATGGAAACAGGAAGGCCCCTGAGCTTAATTTTGAGTCTCATAGCAAAGGGTCTGAATACTTATGTAACTCAGGTATTTCTGGTTTTTATTTTTAATACTTTTGCACACACAAAAAAAGAAGAAAACTTGTTTTCACTTTGCCATTATGGGGTATTGTGTTTAGATAGATGAGGAATTTATTTGATTTTTAGCAATTTTAGGATAAGACTGCAACGTAACATAATGTGGGAAAAGTCAAGGGGTTTGATAACTTTCCGAATGCACTATATGTGATTTGAGTTCGACAGTGAAGTGTATACTTTTGTTTCAAAGTAGATTTGTTTAAGACTACCAAGAAACACTCTGTATGACCCTGATTTAGCTCACTACAGTAAAAGCTTCATGAGTTAGGCAATTACTTTTTACAGAGTGGGACTTGAACTCACAATCTCTTAGTTCATGGCATTTTGAGCTTACTGCTACCCCACCGTGTCAAATCAAATCAAATTGTATTTGTCACATGCACAGGTGTAGACCTTACAGTGAAATGCTTACTTACAAGCCCTCAACCAACAAGCAGTTTTAAGAAAAAATACATGTTAAATACAAAATAGACAGTAAACATTTTAAAAAAATGCTAAATAAAAGTAACAAATAATTAAATAGCAGCAGTAAAATAACAATAGCGAGGCTATATACAGAGGGTACCGGTACAGAGTTGTGCGGGGGCACCATGTGCGGGGGCACCAGTTAGTCGAGGTAATTGAGGTAATATGTACATGTAGGTAGAGTTAAAGTGACTATGCATAGATAACAAACAGAGAGAAGCAGCATCATAAAAGAGGGGGAGGGGTAATGTAAATAGTCTGGGTAGCCATTTAATTAACTGTTCAGGACTCTTATGGCATGGGGGTAAAAGCTGTTAAGAAGTCTTTTGGACCTAGACTTGGCGCTCCGGTACCGCTTGCCGTGCAGTAGCAGAGAGAACAGTCTATGACTAGGGTGGCTGGGGTCTTTGACAATTTATAGGGCCTTCCTCTGACACCGCCTGGTATAGAGGTCCTGGATGGCAGGAAGCTTGGCCCCAGTGATGTACTGGGCCTTACGCACTACCCTCTGTTGTGCCTTACGGTCAGCATCGGTTTGTGGTGATAAATAGACAGCTATGAAGAATATAAATGAAAACTCTCTTGGTAAATAGTGTGGTCTACAGCTTTTCAGGAGATACTCTACCTCAGGCGAGCAAAACCTTGAGACTTCCTTAGATTTTGTGCACCAGCTGTTGTTTACAAATATACACAGACCGCCTCCCCTTGTCTTACCGGAGGCTGCTGTTCTATCCTGCTGATACAGTGTAAAACCCACCAGCTGTATGTTATCCATGTCGTCGTTCAGACTCGGTGAAACACAAGATATTACTGTTTTTAATGTCCCGTTGGTAGGATATACGTGATCGTAGTTCATCTATTTTGTTATCCAATGATTGTACGTTGGCTAATAGGACCGATGGTAAAGGCAGATTACCCACTCGCCGTCGGATCCTTACAAGGCACCCTGACCTACGTCCCAGATATCCCTGTTTCTTTCTCCTGCGAATGACGTCTGACTCATTAAAGAAAGAATCTTCTTCCAGTACGGGGTGATTAATCTGTCCTGATATCTAGAAGCTCTTTTCAGTCAAAAGAGACGGTAGCAGAAAATAAATTACGAAAAACGTGAAAAAACACACACAATAGCACAACCGGTTGAGGCACCGTAAAACGGCAGCAATCTCCTACAACGCCATTATTCTGTCTGTGTCAATTTTCTCACTATTCTCTCATCATTGATTTGATTTACTTATTTAAGCAATTTCAGGGTTTTCTGTATAGTTGTCTAATGTTGGAGGGCATATTATTCTGTTTTAATGTTACTCCTTAATCACAATGATCAATAAAATACTTCACAAGTGTACTTTTAACAGAGCTGAGATTTACTTTGAAGTGCAAAGTGTAGCAATACAGGTGAAATAAGTTATTGACACAGACATGGTGGTGTAGCAGGACAATTGGAATGTTGTGAACCAAGAGGTTGTGAGTTCCAGGTGTGGACATGTTGAATTCTAATTACTGTATAAATTCACAATGTAATCATTTATTGTTTAAACCACTGTGTGTAACTAGTTCCATAGCTTCTTTTTTAGGTAAGATGCCTAAATAATAACTTGTAGTTGGACTTGTAGTTGGATATAAGAGAATTTGAGCAATCACATCATTTTATGTTTTCTCAAGTTGGAGCTAAGTTTGGGCTAAAAACGTTATCTTCAGGTAACACTTTGACCAAAAAGTTTTAAACAAATTATTAAAGATTAAACCAAAAAAAGTCTAGAGTATAGACTGTGTTTATTGAATTCTCTCCGTGCTTGTCCTTCAGGAGATAAAACGTAGTTTGTGGTTGGTTGGTCAGGCATTAGTCACTGTGGCAGCCCGGGCCCGTATTCATCAAGAGTCTCAGAGTAGGAGAGCTGATATAGGATCAGGTCCTCCCTGTCCATGTAATCTTACTCATTATGAGCTAAAAGTCTAAACACATCCTAGATCAGCACTTCTACTCTGAGACACTTTATGTATATGGCCCTGGCTGCCACAGTGACATTTTATTTCCTGAAGAAGTGTGTGTGAATGACTACAGTATGAATAAATACCCTCTTTTACAATCACATGAATTATTTGCTATGGGAACCATTCACCATTATGGGAGAAATGGCAGAAATATGAACGTGTCAGTGGGCAGAATGGGAGCTGTGTTTGATGAGCAGGCAGATAGATACAGTATAGCAGCACTTTAGTCTGCTTCATTTGGTCAATTCAGGGGAGGTGAGCCATGCCAGGGATGAACGCAGGCACACAAACACACACACACACACACACACATGGATGCTCAGCCTCACCATGGTAGTCATTGATGCAGGAGATTAGTGGTCGATGTGAGTGGCTTGACATGAGCAGTTCTAACTGGTCACGAACGGATCACTACTGACTCGTATAATATGGGGATAACAGGTAGGATGGAGTATAATATGGGGATAACAGGTAGGATGGGGTATAATATGGTGATAACAGGTAGGATGGGGTATAATATGGTGATAACAGGTAGGATGGGGTATAATATGGTGATAACAGGTAGGATGGGGTATAATATGGTGATAGCAGGTGGGATGGGGTATAATATGGTGATAGCAGGTGGGATGGGGTATAATATGGTGATAGCAGGTGGGATGGGGTATAATATGGTGATAACAGGTAGGATGGGGTATAATATGGTGATAACAGGTGGGATGGGGTATAATATGGGGATAACAGGTGGGATGGGGTATAATATGGTGATAACAGGTGGGATGGGGTATAATATGGTGATAACAGGTGGGATGGGGTATAATATGGTGATAGCAGGTGGGATGGGGTATAATATGGTGATAACAGGTGGGATGGGGTATAATATGGTGATAACAGGTGGGATGGGGTATAATATGGTGATAGCAGGTGGGATGGGGTATAATATGGTGATAACAGGTGGGATGGGGTATAATATGGTGATAACAGGTGGGATGGGGTATAATATGGTGATAGCAGGTGGGATGGGGTATAATATGGTGATAACAGGTGGGATGGGGTATAATATGGTGATAGCAGGTAGGATGGGGTATAATATGGTGATAACAGGTAGGATGGGGTATAATATGGTGATAACAGGTAGGATGGGGTATAATATGGTGATAACAGGTAGGATGGGGTATAATATGGTGATAACAGGTGGGATGGGGTATAATATGGTGATAGCAGGTAGGATGGGGTATAATATGGGGATAACAGGTAGGATGGGGTATAATATGGTGATAGCAGGTGGGATGGGGTATAATATGGTGATAACAGGTAGGATGGGGTATAATATGGTGATAGCAGGTAGGATGGGGTATAATATGGGGATAACAGGTGGGATGGGGTATAATATGGTGATAACAGGTGGGATGGGGTATAATATGGTGATAGCAGGTAGGATGGGGTATAATATGGTGATAGCAGGTAGGATGGGGTATAATATGGTGATAGCAGGTAGGATGGGGTATAATATGGTGATAGCAGGTAGGATGGGGTATAATATGGTGATAGCAGGTAGGATGGGGTATAATATGGTGATAACAGGTGGGATGGGGTATAATATGGTGATAACAGGTGGGATGGGGTATAATATGGTGATAGCAGGTAGGATGGGGTATAATATGGTGATAGCAGGTAGGATGGGGTATAATATGGTGATAGCAGGTGGGATGGGGTATAATATGGTGATAACAGGTGGGATGGGGTATAATATGGTGATAGCAGGTAGGATGGGGTATAATATGGTGATAGCAGGTAGGATGGGGTATAATATGGTGATAACAGGTGGGATGGGGTATAATATGGTGATAGCAGGTAGGATGGGGTATAATATGGGGATAACAGGTGGGATGGGGTATAATATGGTGATAGCAGGTGGGATGGGGTATAATATGGTGATAACAGGTGGGATGGGGTATAATATGGTGATAGCAGGTAGGATGGGGTATAATATGGTGATAACAGGTGGGATGGGGTATAATATGGTGATAACAGGTAGGATGGGGTATAATATGGGGATAACAGGTGGGATGGGGTATAATATGGTGATAGCAGGTAGGATGGGGTATAATATGGTGATAGCAGGTAGGATGGGGTATAATATGGTGATAACAGGTGGGATGGGGTATAATATGGTGATAGCAGGTAGGATGGGGTATAATATGGTGATAACAGGTAGGATGGGGTATAATATGGTGATAGCAGGTAGGATGGGGTATAATATGGTGATAACAGGTGGGATGGGGTATAATATGGTGATAACAGGTGGGATGGGGTATAATATGGTGATAACAGGTAGGATGGGGTATAATATGGTGATAACAGGTGGGATGGGGTATAATATGGGGATAACAGGTAGGATGGGGTATAATATGGTGATAGCAGGTGGGATGGGGTATAATATGGTGATAACAGGTAGGATGGGGTATAATATGGGGATAACAGGTGGGATGGGGTATAATATGGTGATAACAGGTAGGATGGGGTATAATATGGTGATAACAGGTGGGATGGGGTATAATATGGGGATAACAGGTGGAATGGGGTATAATATGGTGATAACAGGTAGGATGGGGTATAATATGGTGATAACAGGTAGGATGGGGTATAATATGGTGATAACAGGTGGGATGGGGTATAATATGGTGATAACAGGTAGGATGGGGTATAATATGGTGATAACAGGTAGGATGGGGTATAATATGGTGATAACAGGTAGGATGGGGTATAATATGGTGATAGCAGGTAGGATGGGGTATAATATGGTGATAACAGGTAGGATGGGGTATAATATGGTGATAGCAGGTAGGATGGGGTATAATATGGTGATAACAGGTGGGATGGGGTATAATATGGTGATAACAGGTAGGATGGGGTATAATATGGTGATAACAGGTAGGATGGGGTATAATATGGTGATAACAGGTAGGATGGGGTATAATATGGTGATAACAGGTAGGATGGGGTATAATATGGTGATAACAGGTAGGATGGGGTATAATATGGTGATAACAGGTGGGATGGGGTATAATATGGTGATAGCAGGTGGGATGGGGTATAATATGGTGATAACAGGTGGGATGGGGTATAATATGGTGATAGCATATGGGGTATAATATGGTGATAGCAGGTGGGATGGGGTATAATATGGTGATAGCAGGTGGAATGGGGTATAATATGGGGATAACAGGTAGGATGGGGTATAATATGGTGATAACAGGTAGGATGGGGTATAATATGGGGATAACAGGTGGGATGGGGTATAATATGGTGATAGCAGGTGGGATGGGGTATAATATGGTGATAGCAGGTGGAATGGGGTATAATATGGGGATAACAGGTAGGATGGGGTATAATATGGTGATAGCAGGTGGGATGGGGTATAATATGGTGATAGCAGGTGGAATGGGGTATAATATGGGGATAACAGGTAGGATGGGGTATAATATGGGGATAACAGGTAGGATGGGGTATAATATGGGGATAACAGGTGGGATGGGGTATAATATGGTGATAGCAGGTGGGATGGGGTATAATATGGTGATAGCAGGTGGAATGGGGTATAATATGGGGATAACAGGTAGGATGGGGTATAATATGGGGATAACAGGTGGGATGGGGTATAATATGGTGATAACAGGTGGGATGGGGTATAATATGGTGATAACAGGTAGGATGGGGTATAATATGGTGATAGCAGGTAGGATGGGGTATAATATGGGGATAACAGGTAGGATGGGGTATAATATGGTGATAACAGGTAGGATGGGGTATAATATGGTGATAGCAGGTAGGATGGGGTATAATATGGTGATAGCAGGTAGGATGGGGTATAATATGGTGATAGCAGGTAGGATGGGGTATAATATGGTGATAGCAGGTGGGATGGGGTATAATATGGGGATAACAGGTAGGATGGGGTATAATATGGGGATAACAGGTAGGATGGGGTATAATATGGGGATAACAGGTAGGATGGGGTATAATATGGGGATAACAGGTGGGATGGGGTATAATATGGTGATAACAGGTAGGATGGGGTATAATATGGGGATAACAGGTGGGATGGGGTATAATATGGGGATAACAGGTAGGATGGGGTATAATATGGTGATAACAGGTAGGATGGGGTATAATATGGTGATAACAGGTAGGATGGGGTATAATATGGTGATAACAGGTAGGATGGGGTATAATATGGTGATAACAGGTGGGATGGGGTATAATATGGGGATAACAGGTAGGATGGGGTATAATATGGGGATAACAGGTAGGATGGGGTATAATATGGGGATAACAGGTAGGATGGGGTATAATATGGGGATAACAGGTGGGATGGGGTATAATATGGGGATAACAGGTAGGATGGGGTATAATATGGTGATAACAGGTGGGATGGGGTATAATATGGTGATAACAGGTAGGATGGGGTATAATATGGTGATAACAGGTAGGATGGGGTATAATATGGTGATAACAGGTGGGATGGGGTATAATATGGTGATAACAGGTAGGATGGGGTATAATATGGTGATAACAGGTAGGATGGGGTATAATATGGTGATAGCAGGTAGGATGGGGTATAATATGGTGATAGCAGGTAGGATGGGGTATAATATGGTGATAGCAGATATGGTGATTCATCTCTCTCCAGATGAAATCTTGCGTCTTGTGACGGCCGGCCGCCCAACAACCTGCCCGCTCGACCCTATCCCCTCCTCTCTTCTCCAGACCATTTCCGGAGACCTTCTCCCTTACCTCACCTCGCTCATCAACTCATCCCTGACCGCTGGCTACGTCCCTTCCGTCTTCAAGAGAGCGAGAGTTGCACCCCTTCTGAAAAAACCTACACTCGATCCCTCCGATGTCAACAACTACAGACCAGTATCCCTTCTTTCTTTTCTCTCCAAAACTCTTGAACGTGCCGTCCTTGGCCAGCTCTCCCGCTATCTCTCTCAGAATGACCTTCTTGATCCAAATCAGTCAGGTTTCAAGACTAGTCATTCAACTGAGACTGCTCTTCTCTGTATCACGGAGGCGCTCCGCACTGCTAAAGCTAACTCTCTCTCCTCTGCTCTCATCCTTCTAGACCTATCGGCTGCCTTCGATACTGTGAACCATCAGATCCTCCTCTCCACCCTCTCCGAGTTGGGCATCTCCGGCGCAGCCCACGCTTGGATTGCGTCCTACCTGACAGGTCGCTCCTACCAGGTGGCGTGGCGAGAATCTGTCTCCTCACCACGCGCTCTCACCACTGGTGTCCCCCAGGGCTCTGTTCTAGGCCCTCTCCTATTCTCGCTATACACCAAGTCACTTGGCTCTGTCATAACCTCACATGGTCTCTCCTATCATTGCTATGCAGACGACACACAATTAATCTTCTCCTTTCCCCCTTCTGATGACCAGGTGGCGAATCGCATCTCTGCATGTCTGGCAGACATATCAGTGTGGATGACGGATCACCACCTCAAGCTGAACCTCGGCAAGAGGGAGCTGCTCTTCCTCCCGGGGAAGGACTGCCCGTTCCATGATCTCGCCATCACGGTTGACAACTCCATTGTGTCCTCCTCCCAGAGCGCTAAGAACCTTGGCGTGATCCTGGACAACACCCTGTCGTTCTCAACTAACATCAAGGCGGTGGCCCGTTCCTGTAGGTTCATGCTCTACAACATCCGCAGAGTACGACCCTGCCTCACACAGGAAGCGGCGCAGGTCCTAATCCAGGCACTTGTCATCTCCCGTCTGGATTACTGCAACTCGCTGTTGGCTGGGCTCCCTGCCTGTGCCATTAAACCCCTACAACTCATCCAGAACGCCGCAGCCCGTCTGGTGTTCAACCTTCCCAAGTTCTCTCACGTCACCCCGCTCCTCCGCTCTCTCCACTGGCTTCCAGTTGAAGCTCGCATCCGTTACAAGACCATGGTGCTTGCCTACGGAGCTGTGAGGGGAACGGCACCTCAGTACCTCCAGGCTCTGATCAGGCCCTACACCCAAACAAGGGCACTGCGTTCATCCACCTCTGGCCTGCTCGCCTCCCTACCACTGAGGAAGTACAGTTCCAGCTCAGCCCAGTCAAAACTGTTCGCTGCTCTGGCTCCCCAATGGTGGAACAAACTCCCTCACGACGCCAGGACAGCGGAGTCAATCACCACCTTCCGGAGACACCTGAAACCCCACCTCTTTAAGGAATACCTAGGATAGGATAAAGTAATCCTTCTCACCCCCCCCCCCCTTAAAAGATTTAGATGCACTATTGTAAAGTGGCTGTTCCACTGGATGTCATAAGGTGAATGCACCAATTTGTAAGTCGCTCTGGATAAGAGCGTCTGCTAAATGACTTAAATGTAATGTAATGGATGGGGTATACTATGGTGATAACAGGTGGGATGGGGTATACTATGGTGATAACAGGTGGGATGGGGTATAATATGGTGATAGCAGGTAGGATGGGGTATAATATGGTGATAGCAGGTAGGATGGGGTATAATATGGTGATAGCAGGTAGGATGGGGTATAATATGGTGATAGCAGGTGGGATGGGGTATACTATGGTGATAACAGGTGGGATGGGGTATAATATGGTGATAGCAGGTAGGATGGGGTATAATATGGTGATAGCAGGTAGGATGGGGTATAATATGGTGATAGCAGGTAGGATGGGGTATAATATGGTGATAGCAGGTAGGATGGGGTATAATATGGGGATAGCAGGTGGGATGGGGTATAATATGGTGATAGCAGGTGGGATGGGGTATAATATGGTGATAGCAGGTGGGATGGGGTATAATATGGTGATAACAGGTAGGATGGGGTATAATATGGTGATGGGGTATAATATGGGGATAGCAGGTGGGATGGGGTATAATATGGGGATAACAGGTAGGATGGGGTATAATATGGTGATAGCAGGTGGGATGGGGTATAATATGGTGATAGCAGGTGGGATGGGGTATAATATGGTGATAACAGGTAGGATGGGGTATAATATGGTGATAGCAGGTGGGATGGGGTATAATATGGGGATATAATAGGTAGGATGGGGTATAATATGGTGATAGCAGGTGGGATGGGGTATAATATGGTGATAACAGGTGGGATGGGGTATAATATGGGGATAGCAGGTGGGATGGGGTATAATATGGTGATAGCAGGTGGGGTGATAGCAGGTATGGGGTATGGGGTATAATATGGTGATGGGGATAGCAATGGGGTATAATATGGTGATAACAGGTGGGATGGGGTATAATATGGTGATAACAGGTAGGATGGGATAGCAGGTGGGATGGGGTATAATATGGTGATAGCAGGTGGGATGGGGTATAATATGGTGATAACAGGTGGGATGGGGTATAATATGGTGATAGCAGGTGGGATGGGGTATAATATGGTGATAACAGGTAGGATGGGGTATGGGGGTATATAATATGGTGATAGCAGGTAGGATGGGGTATAATATGGTGATAGCAGGTAGGATGGGGTATAATATGGGGATGGGGTATAATATGGTGATAGCAGGTAGGATGGGGTATAATATGGTGATAGCAGGTAGGATGGGGTATAATATGGTGATAGCAGGTAGGATGGGGTATAATATGGGGATAGCAGGTAGGATGGGGTATAATATGGTGATAGCAGGTGGGATGGGGTATAATATGGGGATAGCAGGTGGGATGGGGTATAATATGGGGATAGCAGGTGGGATGGGGTATAATATGGGGATAGCAGGTAGGATGGGATAATATGGGATATATGGGGTATAATGGTGATAGCAGGTGGGATGGGGTATAATATGGGGATAGCAGGTGGGATGGGGTATAATATGGTGATAACAGGTGGGATGGGGTATAATATGGGGATAGCAGGTGGGATGGGGTATAATATGGTGATAGTAGGTAGGATGGGGTATAATATGGGGATAACAGGTAGGATGGGGGTGATAGCAGGTAGGATGGGGTATAATATGGTGATAACAGGTATGGGGATAGCAGGTGGGATGGGGGTATAATATGGTGATAGCAGGTGGGATGGGGTATAATATGGTGATAACAGGTGGGATGGGGTATAATATGGTGATAACAGGTGGGATGGGGTATAATATGGTGATAACAGGTGGGATGGGGTATAATATGGTGATAGCAGGTAGGATGGGGTATAATATGGGATAACAGGTGGGATGGGGTATAATATGGGGATAGCAGGTAGGATGGGGTATAATATGGTGATAACAGGTGGGATGGGGTATAATATGGGGATAGCAGGTGGGAGGGTATGGGGTATAATATGGGGATAGCAGGTGGGATGGGGTATAATATAGGGTGGGATATAATATGGTGATAACAGGTGGGATGGGGTATAATATGGGATAACAGGTGGGATGGGGTATAATATGGGGATAGCAGGTGGGATGGGGTATAATATGGTGATAACAGGTGGGATGGGGTATAATATGGGGATAGTAGGTGGGATGGGGTATAATATGGTGATAGTAGGTGGGATGGGGTATAATATGGGATGATAACAGGTGGGATGGGGTATAATATGGGGATAGCAGGTAGGATGGGGTATAATATGGTGATAACAGGTGGGATGGGGTATAATATGGTGATAGCAGGTGGGATGGGGTATAATATGGTGATAACAGGTGGGATGGGGTATAATATGGGGATAGCAGGTGGGATGGGGTATAATGGGTTGGACGGAGGTCATACAAGTGAAAAGCAAGTTCAACGTTTCCACAGTTGTTTATAATTTGTGCATTTAGAGGGAGAATAGTGCTCCTTAGAAGTAGAAAGTGTCAGGTGAGCCCTCGTGGGCCAATATTCAGAAATCGTCTCAGAATAGGAGTGCTTTTCTAGGATTTTTTTTCTCCATATTAGAACATTGTAAAGGGTGGACCTGATCTTAGATTGGCACTCCTACTCTCAGACGGTTTACGAATACCCTGGTCATGACCATTTTAAGAAATGTGGGTATTAGAGGGCTTATTCCATCAAACACTCGCCTTGTGATTTTTTTGGGGGGTAGACATTTTAATTATTAAAGACTTATACGCTGTATTTATCTAATTGGCATTTGGAATGGTCCTTTTAAGATTCTGCACGTACAAGTGCTCTAAAAACCTATTGGAATTTGAAGGGCAATTCAATGGGGAGTAGTCTCCCACTTGAGAGACTAGATAATGAATTCTGGTTAACTGCAACATTTTCCCTTCATCAGGAAAATACTTTTCTAGGAGAAATATCAAGGTCCACTGCAAAATACCAGAAAAACTCTAAACTAAAACAAAACAATTCAACTCAGAAATCAAACGTGACTCTGTTGTTTCCTATTGGCTGACAATGGTTTTGTCTGTGATCAGTAGTACACTACAGATGTAGCCTAGCAATGGTAAGCTACTATATTGTGTTTGATGAGCAGACAGTATTATGTCGGTATTGATGGACTGCTGCTTTGATTTTCCCTAATTTGGGGTCTGATATCTTTCTCTCTCTCTCTGTCTCTGTCTCTCTTCTCACTTCTCTCTCTCTCTCAGCACTTAGAGGCCTCGATCTGTACCCAATGGTAATCAAGGTCGCTGCCTGACAGCTGACACTCTGTGTGCTGTTGCAATGCCTGCCAAGCGAATGGGGGTTTACTACAAGGGCACCTGACCTCTGACCCCTCGGGCCCTGACCCATCACCAGCAGCAGGTATGGTGATATGGACTGCTACTTCACAAGTCTCTGATGGTCGGCCCCTCGACAGGACAATGGATGGGGATTGTCATCACCTTAATACGCCAGGTTCTCCCACTCTCCCCCAGACAGACTACCACTCTCCCCCAGACAGACTACCACTCTCCCCCAGACAGACTACCACTGTCCCCCAGACAGACTACCACTCTCCCCCAGACAGACTACCACTCTCCCCCAGACAGACTACCACTCTCCCCCAGACAGACTACCACTCTCCCCCAGACAGACCAGACAGACTACCACTCTCCCCAGACAGACTACCACTCTCCCCAGACAGACTACCACTCTCCCCCAGACAGACTACCACTCTCCCCAGACAGACTACCACTCTCCCCAGACAGACTACCACTCTCCCCCAGACAGACTACCACTCTCCCCAGACAGACTACCACTCTCCCCAGACAGACTACCACTCTCCCCAGACAGACTACCACTCTCCCCCAGACAGACTACCACTCTCCCCCAGACAGACTACCACTCTCCCCAGACAGACTACCACTCTCCCCAGACAGACTACCACTCTCCCCCAGACAGACTACCACTCTCCCCCAGACAGACTGCCACTCTCCCCCAGACTGAGTGCCACTCTCCCCCAGACAGACTGCCACTCTCCCTCAGACAGACTACCACTCTCCCCCAGACAGACTACCACTCTCCCCAGACAGACTACAACTCTTCCCCAGACAGACTACCACTCTCCACCAGACAGACTACCACTCTCCCCAGACAGACTACCACTCTCCCCCAGACAGACTACCACTCTCCCCAGACAGACTACCACTCTCCCCCAGACAGACTCCAGACAGACTACCACTCTCCCTCAGACAGACTACCACTCTCCCCAGACAGACTACCACTCTCCCCAGACAGACTACCACTCTCCCCCAGACAGACTACCACAGACTCTCCCCCAGACAGACTACCACTCTCCCCCAGACAGACTACCACTCTCCCCAGACAGACTACCACTCTCCCCAGACAGACTACCACTCTCCCTCAGACAGACTACCACTCTCCCCCAGACAGACTACCACTCTCCCCCAGACAGACTACCACTCTCCCCCAGACAGACTACCACTCTCCCCAGACAGACTACCACTCTCCCCCAGACAGACTACCACTCTCCCCAGACAGACTACCACTCTCCCCAGACAGACTACAGACTCTCCCTCAGACAGACTACCACTCTCCCCCAGACAGACTACCACTCTCCCCCAGACAGACTACCACTCTCCCCCAGACAGACTACCACTCTCCCCCAGACAGACTACCACTCTCCCCCAGACAGACTACCACTCTCCCCCAGACAGACTACCACTCTCCCCCAGACAGACTACCACTCTCCCCAGACAGACTACCACCCTCCCCCCGACAGACTACCACTCTCCCCCAGACAGACTACCACTCTCCCCCAGACAGACTACCACTCTCCCCCAGACAGACTACAACTCTTCCCCATACAGACTACCACTCTCCACCAGACAGACTACCACTCTCCCCAGACAGACTACCACTCTCCCCCAGACAGACTACCACTCTCCCCAGACAGACTACCACTCTCCCCAGACAGACTACCACTCTCCCCCAGACAGACTACCACTCTCCCCCAGACAGACTACCACTCTCCCCCAGACAGACTACCACTCTCCCCCAGACAGACTGCCACTCTCCCCAGACAGACTACCACTCTCCCCAGACAGACTACCATTCTCCCCCAGACAGACTACAACTCTTCCCCATACAGACTACCACTCTCCACCAGACAGACTACCACTCTCCCCCAGACAGACTACCACTCTCCCCCAGACAGACTACCACTCTCCCCCAGACAGACTACCACTCTCCCCCAGACAGACTACCACTCTCCCCCAGACAGACTACCACTCTCCCCCAGACAGACTACCACTCTCCCCCAGACAGACTACCACTCTCCCCCAGACAGACTACCACTCTCCCCCAGACAGACTACCACTCTCCCCCAGACAGACTGCCACTCTCCCTCAGACTGAGTGCCACTCTCCCCCAGACAGACTACCACTCTCCCCCAGACAGACTACCACTCTCCCCCAGACAGACTACCACTCTCCCCCAGACAGACTGCCACTCTCCCTCAGACTGAGTTCCACTCTCCCCCAGACAGACTACCACTCTCCCCCAGACAGACTACCACTCTCCCCCAGACAGACTACCACTCTCCCCCAGACAGACTACCACTCTCCCCCAGACAGACTACCACTCTCCCCCTCAGACAGACTACCACTCTCCCCCCAGACAGACTACCACTCTCCCCCAGACAGACTACCACTCTCCCCCAGACAGACTACCACTCTCCCCAGACAGACTGCCACTCTCCCTCAGACAGACTACCACTCTCCCCCAGACAGACTACCATTCTCCCCAGACAGACTACAACTCTTCCCCACACAGACTACCACTCTCCACCAGACAGACTACCACTCTCCCCCAGACAGACTACCACTCTCCCCCAGACAGACTACCACTCTCCCCCAGACAGACTACCACTCTCCCCCAGACAGACTACCACTCTCCCCCAGACAGACTACCACTCTCCCCCAGACAGACTACCACTCTCCCCCAGACAGACTACCACTGGCTCCCCCACCACCTTCCAGACTGCCACTCTCCCTCAGACAGACTACCACTCTCCCCAGACAGACTACCACTCTCCACCAGACAGACTACCACTCTCCCCAGACAGACTACCACTCTCCCCCAGACAGACTACCACTCTCCCCAGACAGACTACCACTCTCCCCCAGACAGACTACCACTCTCCCCCAGACAGACTACCACTCTCCCCAGACAGACTACCACTCTCCACCAGACAGACTACCACTCTCCCCAGACAGACTACAACTCTCCACCAGACAGACTACCACTCTCCCCAGACAGACTACCACTCTCCCTCAGACTGAGTGCCACTCTCCCCCAGACAGACTGCCACTCTCCCTCAGACAGACTACCACTCTCCCCCAGACAGACTACCCACCACCGTATCCACCCAGACAGACTACCACTCTCCCTCAGACAGACTACCACTCTCCCCCAGACAGACTACCACTCTCCCCCAGACAGACTACCACTCTCCCCAGACAGACTACCACTCTCCCCCAGACAGACTGCCACTCTCCCTCAGACAGACTACCACTCTCCCCCAGACAGACTACCATTCTCCCCCAGACAGACTACAACTCTTCCACCACCTTCATGGCTCCCCCTCCACCACACAGACTACCACTCTCCACCAGACAGACTACCACTCTCCCCCCAGACAGACTACCACTCTCCCCCAGACAGACTACCACTCTCCCCAGACAGACTACCACTCTCCCCCAGACAGACTACCACTCTCCCCCAGACAGACTACCACTCTCCCCCAGACAGACTACCACTCTCCCCCAGACAGACTACCACTCTCCCCCAGACAGACTGCCACTCTCCCTCAGACAGACTACCACTCTCCCCCAGACAGACTACCACTCTCCACCAGACAGACTACCACTCTCCCCAGACAGACTACCACTCTCCCCCAGACAGACTACCACTCTCCCCCAGACAGACTACCACTCTCCACCAGACAGACTACCACTCTCCCCCAGACAGACTACCACTCTCCCCCAGACAGACTACCACTCTCCCCCAGACAGACTACCCACCACCGTATCATACAGCAGACACACTCTAGGCCCAAAATTATTCAGAGGAAGGGGCCCCATTGCTCAGGTCACCATTTGGGCCGCTGTGTTGCTGCACCTCATCGATTCCATTGCAGACTGGCCTCTATGATGTACCTTCCATGGACCCTCCTCCACCACCTTCCATGGCTCTCCCTCCACCACCTTCCATGGCTCCCCCTCCACCACCTTCCATGGCTCCCCCTCCACCACCTTCCAGGGCTCTCCCTCCACCACTCTCCATGGATCCCCTCTAGTGATGCACGGCGGGTTAAGGGTCATGGAATATTGTGTGGATGAGGGGCAGGCAGGCGGGTTGAATAAAGACAAAACAATCCATTAAAGAATAAATGAATGTATAATTATTTTGAAATTCCTGTCTATACATTGAGGTTTTTCTTTTGTTCTTTTTATCTGGCATTAGTGCATAAGCCTAAGCTCCAGGGCCTAAATGTAGGCTACCACGCCAAATAGCCTACATAACATTTTTATTTCAACAAAACATTAAGCTTCTGTGTTAAGATGTCACGGGATCCTACAGTCTGACTTAGGAAGGTTTTAGCACAAGAGAACAACCAGAGATTTAAAGATATATATTTACAGTCCAGTGAAAAAAGCGCAGGTGAATATTTACAAAAATTGCAATCAACAAAATACAAAAAAGGAAAGAAATCTCAAAATAAAGAACAATAGTACGTCGTAGCAACCAAAAGGCTATGAAAGGCAAAACCCCTACAAAGCCTCTAACAGGTCAAGACTCTAACAGACCAAGACTCTAACAGACCAAGACTCTAACAGACCAAGACTCTAACAGACCAAGACTCTAACAGACCAAGACTAACAGATCAAGACTACCAGGTCAAGCCTATAACAGGTCAAGACTAACAGGTCAAGACTAACAGGTCAAGTCAATAACAGACCAAGACTCTAACAGACCAAGACTCTAACAGATCAAGACTAACAGGTCAAGCCTATAACAGGTCAAGACTAACAGGTCAAGCCTATAACAGGCCAAGACTAACAGGTCAAGACTAACAGGTCAAGCCTATAACAGGTCAAAACTAACAGGACAAGCCTATAACAGGCCAAGACTAACAGGTCAAGACTAACAGGTCAAGTCAATAACAGACCAAGACTCTAACAGACCAAGACTCTAACAGACCAAGACTAACAGGTCAAGACTAACAGGTCAAGCCTATAACAGGTCAAGACTAACAGGTCAAGCCTATAACAGGCCAAGACTAACAGATCAAGACTAACAGGTCAAGCCTAACAGGTCAAGCCTATAACAGGCCAAGACTAACAGGTGAAGCCTATAACAGGCCAAGGCTCTGACAGACCAAGACTCTAACAGACCTAGACTCGAACACACCAAGACAATAGCAGGCCAAGACTCTAACAGACCAAGACTCTAACAGACCAAGACTCTAACAGACCAAGACTATAACAGGCCAAGACTCTAACAGACCAAGACTCTAACAGACCAAGACTATAACAGGCCAAGACTCTAACGACTTTAACAGGCCAATACTATAACAGACCAAGACAATAACAGGCCAAGACTCTAACAGACCAAGACTCTAACAGACCAAGACAATAACAGGCCAAGACTCTAACAGACCAAGACTCTAACAGGCCAAGACTCTAACAGACCAAGACTATAACAGGCCAAGACTCTAACAGACCAAGACTCTAACAGACCAAGACTCTAACAGAACAAGACTCTAACAGACCAAGACTCTAACATACCAAGACTCTAACAGACCAAGACTATAACAGGCCAAGACTCTAACAGGCCAAGACTATAACAGACCAAGACTCCAACAGGCCAAGACTCTAATAGAACAAGACTCTAACAGACCAAGACTCTAACAGACCAAGACTCTAACAGACCAAGACTCTAACAGGCCAAGACTCTAACAGACCAAGACTATAACAGGCCAAGACTCTAACAGACCAAGACTATAACAGGCCAAGACTATAACAGGCCAATACTCATTTAGATCATTTAGCAACACGTTACCTTCACAGCAGTCCTCCCCATGTTACCTTCACAGCAGTCCTACCCATGCTACCTTCACAGCAGTCCTCCCCATGCTACCTTCACAGCAGTCCTCCCCATGCTACCTTCACAGCAGTCCTCCCCATGTTACCTTCACATCAGTCCTCCCCATGTTACCTTCACAGCAGTCCTACCCATGCTACCTATCACAGCAGTCCTCCCATGCTACCTTCACAGCAGTCCTCCCAGCTACCTTCACAGCAGTCCTCCCCATGACTATAACAGCAGTCCTCCCCAGACCAAGACTATAACAGGCAGTCCTACCCACAGGCCAAGACTTTAACAGCAGTCCTCCCCATGACCTTAACAGCAGTCTCCCCAGGCCGACCTTAACATCAGTCCTCCCCATGTTACTCATTTAGATCAGTCCTCCCCATGTTACCTTCACAGCAGTCCTCCCCATGTTACCATCACAGCAGTCCTCCCCATGCTACCTTCACAGCAGTCATCCCCATGCTACCTTCACAGCAGTCCTCCCCATGCTACCTTCACAGCAGTCCTCCCCATGTTACCTTCACATCAGTCCTCCCCATGTTACCTTCACAGCAGTCCTCCCCATGCTACCTTCACAGCAGTCCTCCCCATGCTACCTTCACAGCAGTCCTCCCCGTGTTACCTTCACAGCCGTACTCCCCATGCTACTTTCACAGCAGTCCTCCCCGTGTTACCTTCACAGCCGTACTCCCCATGCTACCTTTGTATTTGGTATTTTATTAGAGTCCCCATTAGCTGTTGCAAAAGTAGCAGCTACTCTTCCTGGGGTCCACACAAAACATGAAACGTGACACAATGCAGAACATGAATAAACAAGAACAGCTCAAGGACAGAGCTGCAAACATTTAAAAAAATGGCACACATAGCCAACATATCAATACATACACACACAAAATATCTAGGTCAAATATGGGAGAGGCGTTGTGCCTTGAGATGTTGTTTAATCAGGGTTTTATTAAACCAAAAGGTTTACTGTTTATTTGAACAATATGAAATGGAAGTGCTTTTTATATGCAATAATGGCTCTATATAATACTGTACACTTTCCTGAATTTGTTCTAGATTTGTGGACTCTAAAAAGACCCCTGGTGTTATGTCTGGTGGGGTAAGTGTGTGTGTCAGAGCTCTGTGTCAGTTGACTATGTATAAAATTAGTGATTTTCAACAAATGAATGTTTCTTATAAAAATAAGAAGTAATGGAGTCAGTCTCTCAACTCTATGCCAAGAGAGACTGGCATGTGTAGTATATATATTAGCCCTCTGATTACAATGAAGAGCAAGATGTGCTGCTCTGTTCTGGGCCAGATGCAGCTTAACTTGGTCTTTCTTTGCTGCCCTTGACCACATGGCTGGACAATAATCAGGATAAAACAAAACTAGAGCCTGCAGGACTTCCTTTGAGGAGAGCGGTGTCAAAAAAGCAGAGCTTTTCTCTTTATTATGGACAGACTCTCCCCATTTTTACAACCATTCAAACAAGATATTCAGTCTCCTCAACTTGTTCAACAGCCACACCATTCATTACCATATTCAGGGAATGATTTGTATCAAAAACAATGTTCTTAGTTTAAGATATGTTCAGGACTAGTTTATTACTGGCCACTGGATTACTATATCCATCCTGCCCTTTCTTTCTTCGAAAGCCAAGTTAATAAACAGATTACCGACCATTTCGAATACCACCGTACCTTCTCCGCTATGCAATCTGGTTTCAGAGCTGGTCATGGGTGCAGCTCCTTCCAATGGCTCCTACTCCAGCTCCTTCCAATGGCCCATCCAGCTCCTTCCAATTGCCCCTCCAGCTCCTTCCAATTGCCCCTCCAGCTTCTTCCAATGGTTCCCCCTCCAGCTCCTTCCACTGGATCCCCAAAAACATCCAGCTCCTTCCACTGGATCCCCCAGATATCCCACTGGAACCGCAGCAACTTGCCCAACCCCCTCCGCTCCTTCACCCAAATCCAGATAGCTCCTTCCACTGGATCCCCTCCAGCTCCTTCCACTGGTTCCCCCTCCATCCCTTCCAGCTCCCTTCCAATTGTTCCCCCTCCAGCTCCTTCCAATTGCCCCTCCAGCTCCTTCCACTGGATCCCCCTCCAGCTCCAGCTCCTTCCAGCTCCTTCCATGGCTCCCCAGCTCCAGCTCCTTCCACTGGATCCCCCT
>NC_068427.1:40246395-40248895 GCF_023373465.1 Oncorhynchus keta | reverse complement strand
CTACCCTCCTCTCACCCGTGTCCCCTATACCCCAGCTCAGACTGCCTCCCCACTTCTGCTAAACCATGTTGCTACTCCTCCTAATGGGAGACAAGGCTGTTAGAGCAACATGCCATGCTTTACCTCCGCCAGCAGGGACTGAACTCTCTCTCTCCCCTTCTCTCTCTCTCCCTCCCTCTCTTCCTTCTGCTCTCTCTCTCTCTCTCTCTCTCTCTCTCTCTCTCTCTCTCCCTCTCTCTTCCTTCTGCTCTCTCTCTCTCTCTCTCTCTCTCTCTCCCTCTCTTCCTTCTGCTCTCTCTCTCTCTCTCTCTCTCTCTCTCTCTCTCTCTCTCTCTCTCTCTCTCTCTCTCTCGGCACTGCCTATCAAAGCAATATGCAAATCCTCTTGCTTTCCATCCCTCATACCCTCCCACTCCACCCCCTCAATCACTCCCCCCTCTCCCTTGCCTCCCCCGCCTCCCCCCATAGCAACAACCCCTGAATAACTAATTTAGTCTGTGACGCAGTGCTTGTCTCACAGCGTGAGCAGAGCGTCCAATTATTAATTCATTTATTTGGGATTTATTTGATGTCAAACATGTGAGCCACCCTTGAAATGTAACTGTGTACAAGAGTATCATGTGGTGAGGTTCTACCCGGGTTATTGAACAGGGAGACAACTATTATCGTATTTGGTATTTGGTATTTTATTAGGATCCCCAATAGCTGTTGCAAACAGCAGCAGCTACTCTTCCTGGGGTCCACAGAGAACATGAAACAAGACATAATACAGAACATGAATAGACTATAATGGGGGATGGATAGGCATTGGTGGGTGTGTAATCCATAGTAACATGTCCCAGGAAAAATATACAATAACTCTCTCTCTCTCTCTCTCTCTCTCGCTCTCTCTCTCACACACACACACACACACACACACACACACACACACACACACACACACACACACACACACACACACACACACACACACACACACACACACACACACACACACACACAGACACACACACACATGCACACGCACACACACATAGACACACACACACACACACGCACACACACACAGACACAGACACACACACACATGCACACGCACACGCACACACACATACACACACACACACACACACTAACAAACATATTCGGCAAACCTACCTTGAAAATGTGTTCCTCATTTCTTGCCTGATGCGATTTCATTTCAATGCAGAAACCCAAGCACAGCGTATGTAACCCTAGCTAATAAGGTACTCTGTTAATGGAATGTAGAACCTTCTAAATTAATATGTCTGACACAATTGGCTGGTAATTAATTCCAGTGACTACAACCAAATGAGAAGATTTATTCCAAACTGTCAATCACCACCCATTAAGTATGCAAGCTGGTGGGATTACTGCTATGCGACGATATAATTATCATTATATGGTTATGTCGAATTATATGGCTACATTGGCCATCATAGCATGTATATATAAACATCCATTACCTGGGCTGTAAAAAGGGCTGCCTACTGACAAGGGCTGGTCATGAAAAGGAAGGTCATTCTAATGGATGAACAGTCTGGCCATAGCCTTTCTGTTTATGACATCATAAAGAAGGTGTCTCAACGGGGTCATCAACCAAACAGCCAGCCTCGCTCAGTCTCCCTGTCTGTCCCCCCTCGATATACCACGATGTCTTAGTATGCCTCGCTCCTCTGTCTCTTTCTCTCTCTCTTTCTCTTTCTGTCACTCACCTTCTCTCTCCATCTCTCTCTTTCCCTTTCTCTTTCTCTGTCTTTCACCATCTCTCTCTCTCTCTCTCGCTCTCTTTCTCTTTCTCTTTCTGTCATTCACCTTCTCTCTCCATCTCTCTCTTTCCCTTTCTCTTTCTCTGTCTTTCACCATCTCTCTCTCTCTCTCTCTCTCTCTCTCTCTCTCTCTCTCTCTCTCTCTCTCCCTCTCTCTCTCTCTCTCTCTCTCTCTCTTTCTCTTTCTCTTTCTGTCATTCACCTTCTCTCTCCATCTCTCTCTTTCCCTTTCTCTTTCTCTGTCTTTCACCATCTCTCTCTCTCTCTCTCTCTCTCTCTCTCTCTCTCTCTTTCTCTTTCTCTCGCTCTCTCTCTCTCTCTCTCCCTGCCAGTCTGTGCTGTGGTAGTAGCCTGGCGTCTGATCCTCCGTGTGCCAGCCAAGTCATGGCGAGGGGGCAGGAGTCAAGGTTGGTGGGGCGGAGGAAGAGAGAGGAAGGAGAGAGGGAGAGAGGGAGGAATGAAAAGGAGGGTAGGGGGTGAGCCATGATGGCCACAGGGGGCATTGGTAGAGGCTTTGATCAGAGGGCAGATGTAAGCAGGAGTGACAGTCCACCAGGACACAGCTTAACTCTGGCCCAGGCTCAAACAACAGCCTGCTGCAGGCAGGGGACACAACTGCAGGGTGTGTGTCACAGAGACCAGCACACTGTGACTGACCTGGCTGCCCACACACACATACATATGTACATTCACTCACAGAAAACACACAC
>NC_068427.1:40206395-40241395 GCF_023373465.1 Oncorhynchus keta | reverse complement strand
GTGTGTGTGTGCGTGTGTGTGCGTGTGTGCGTGTGCGTGTCTATAGCTGGTCCTACCGGTCTCTCCCTGGGTTACAGCCTCACCAAGGGCCATGGGAGAGGGTACAGAGGGGAGGCATGAAGCCCCATGTGTTTACTCCTGTGGATCAGTTACCATGACTATCTATGCACAGCCAAGTCCACATGATGTCAAGCGCAACAATAACAGATAATTACAACTAACAGGAACACTGGATCATCATATCCACTGAAAGAGATTAAGTTGTAATCTTTGTTTACACCTGCCTGTGTCTTTGTAACCTGACTTTAATTAGCCAGATATGTTTCCTCATAAAGCAGGGTGCCCCAACTGGTGGGATGCGGGCCAGATTTGGCCCAAGGGTGATTTTACTTGGTTTCTGATTTTTTTTTTAAACATCATTTTGTATTTTTTATTGTTGGACATAAAACTAATTCCATACAGGGTGCGAAATATCTGGATAGAAATGTTTGATGAACCAATTCCATGGCATATGGTGTATGAACTGATATACAAAACAACGACTGATTCAACACAGAGTTTTTCAATTGAAATGATTAAACAAAATTCTTGCCACCAATAGAATAATATACAATGCATTCGGAAAGTATTCAGACCCCTTGACTTTTTCCACATTTTGTTGCATTATAGCCTTATTCTAAAATGGATTAAATCATTTCCCCCCCTCATCAATCTACACACAATACCCCATAATGACATCACAATACGCCATAATGACATCACAATACCCCATAATGACATCACAATACCCCATAATGACATCACAATACGCCATAATGACATCACAATACCCCATAATGACATCACAATACCCCATAATGACATCACAATACCCCATAATGACATCACAATACCCCATAATGACATCACAATACGCCATAATGACATCACAATACCCCATAATGACATCACAATACCCCATAATGACATCACAATACGCCATAATGACATCACAATACCCCATAATGGCATCACAATACGCCATAATGACATCACAATACCCCATAATGGCATCACAATACGCCATAATGACATCACAATACCCCATAATGACATCACAATACCCCATAATGACAAAGAAAATAACTGATTTTTAGATTTTATTTCTGCAAATGTATAAAAAATGTATAACTGAAATATGACATTTACATAAGTATTCAGACCATTTACTCAGTACTTTGTTGAAGCACCTTTGGCATCGATTACAGCCTCGAGTTGTCTTCGGTATGACGCTAGAAGCAAGGCACATGTGTATTTGGGGAGTTTTTCCCTTTCTTCTCTGCAGATCCTCCTAAGCTCTGTCAGGTTGAATGAGGAGAATCACTGCACAGCCATTTTCAGGTCTCTCCAGAGATGTTAAATCGGGTTCAAGTCTGGGCTCTGGCTGGGCCACTCAAGGACATTCAGAGATTTGTACCGAAGCCACTCCTGCGTTGTCTTGGCTGTGTGCTATGGGTCGTTGTCCTATTGGAAGGTGACCCTTTGCCCCAGTCTGAGGTCCTGAGTGCTCTGGAACAGGTTTTCATTAAATATTTATCTGTTCTTTTTAATTTGAATTGAACCTTTATTTAACTAGGCAAGTCAGTTAAGAACAAATTCTTATTTACACCTCCCTGACCAAGGCCCTTCTCCCCATATTGCTCAGTTTGGCCAGGCAGCCAACTCTAGGGAGAGTCTTGGTGGTTCCCCACTGTGTTCTTGGGGACCTTCAATGCTGCAGAAATTTGTTCGTACCCTTCCCCAAATCTCTGCCTCGACACAATTCCTTCAATCTCATGGCTTGGGTTTTGCTCTGACATTCACTGTCAACGGTGAGACCTTATATAGACAGGTGTATACCTTTCCAAATCATGTCCAATCAGTTTAATTTGTGGAAAAGAGAATGGAAAACGCTGCACACTGCTGCTCATGCTCCCAGAAGATATTTATTAACAAGACTTCAACCCTTAGGTCTTCATCAGGCAACCAATTTAATTTACCGAAGGTGGACTCCCAATCTCAAGGATGATCAATGGAAACAGGATGCACCTGAGCTCAATTTCAAGTCTCATAGCAAAGCGTTTGAATACTTACAGTACCAATCAAAAGTCTGGACACACCAACTCATTCCAGGGTTTTTCTTCATTTGTACTGTTTTCTACATTGTAGAATAATAATAACATGAAATCATGTAGTAACCAAAAAATTGTTAAACAAATCACAATATATATTATATTTGAGATTCTTCAAAGTAGCAAGTGTTTGCCTTAATGACAGCTTTGCACACTCTTGGCATTCTCTCGACCAGCTTCACGAGGTAGTCACCTGGAATGCATTTCAATTAACAGGTGTGCCTTGATAAAAGTTCAGTTGGTTTTTTATTTTAATAAATTAGCAAACTGTCACGACTTCCAACGAAGTCGGCTCCTCTCCTTGTTCGGCGATCGACGTCACCGGCTTTCTAGCCATCGCCGCTCCATTTTCATATCCATTTGTTTTGTCTTGTTTCCATACACACCTGGTTTTCATTATCTAATCACACTGCATGTATTTAGTTCTCTGTTCCCCTCCATGTCTTTGGGTGTAATTGTTTATTGTTATGTGGGTTATGTGGCTAGACTTTTGTACATGTTCCGTGTTTTGGGCACTTTGATGTCATTTTGTGCTTATCTATTGACTGGAATAAAAGTGTGCCTGTTTACTCTACTCTGCTCTCCTGCACCTGACCTAGCCTCCCGTACACACCCGTAACACAAACATTTTGCCCCCCCAAAATATTGCTTTGTTATTATGGGGTATTGTTTTGTAGACTGATGAGGACATTTGTCTTTTTAATCTGTTTTAGAATAAGGCTGTAGCTGTCACACCCTGATCAGTTTCACCTGTCTTTGTGCTTGTCTCTCCCCACTTCCAGGTGTCGCCCATCTTCCCCATTATCCCCAGTGTATTTATACCTGTGTTCTCGGGTTTGTCAGTTTGTTTTGTTCGTCAAGCCTACCAGCGTTTCTCCTCTTGGTCCTGTCTGTTTCTAGTTCTCCCGGATTTGACCATTCTGCCTGCCCTGACCCTGAGACTGCCTGCCGTTCTGTAGCTTTTGGACTCTGATCTGGATTACTGACCTCTGCCTGCCTTTGACCTGTCGTTTTGCCTGCCCTCTGTTCTAGTAATACACGTCTGTTACTGTCTGCATCTGGGTTTTCCCTAAAATGTGATAGTAGCGTAAAAAATGTGGAAAGGGGGAAGGGGTGTGGATACTTTCCAAATGCACTGTAAATATGGGGCATACAACAATCTCAGCTGTGGAGATTTCTGTGAAAAACCAGAATCATTAGATCACTTATTCTGGTATTACCACCATGTAGCTTGTTTCTGGTCACAGGTTCAGGAATGTCTGAAAAATCACAACGTTCATACAAAATGAACCCCACATATGTTAGGCGGAGCAGCACATGGGAACCCAAGAGCAGACTCAGACGAGAAACAGGGATGAATGAACCAAGGTATTTATTGGGAACCCAAGAGCAGACTCAGACCGAGAAACAGGGATTAATGAGCCAAGGTATTTATTGGGAACCCAAGAGCAGACTCAGACCAAGAAACAGGGATTAAATGAACCAAGGTATTTATTGGGAATCCAAGAGCAGACTCAGACCAAGAAACAAGGATGAATGAACCAAGGTATTTATTGTAACACAGGGAGATATGGAGTGCAGATCCGGGGAAGCTCGGATGAGTGGTAGGAAACTACATGTGGAGGCTGAGGTTGGAGTGTGCTGGGTTGAAACAGGGTAAACAGGTCCGGAGAGGAATCCAATGGAGTGGTGGTGTGGTGAATCCAGAACAGGGTAGCAGGGTGGTGAGATGTGGAACAAGAGACAGGAGACAGAGTCAGAGCGGCAAAACTGCAGTGAGAAGATAAACAGCGTCAGGCAGGGAAACAGACACAGCAGGGTAACAGGATCTTGAATAATCATAAATAGCTAGAATCATAAACTGACTGAGCAGAGATTACAATCTGGCAGAGGGGAAGTGGCAGGACTGAGTATTTGTAGAGGTCTTGATTATGGAACAGGTTGCAGCTGGTGAGGATCCACTCTGGCTCCATCACATCTGTCTCCAACCACACAATCACAAACAAACAGAAAGGGAGGGAGAGAGAGAGTGTACTGGAGGGGTGGCTGCAGGTCAAGGAGACACCGGATGTCTGCTAAGGGGGTGTGGCAGGAGCAGATGTGACAACATATAGCAGTGTTGGGTCATTTGGAAAGCCATAGTCAATCAATCAACAATATAATAATATTTATCGTTAAAATATAATCCTACGGGATTAAAAAGTACAACGTTCATGTGAGACATCACAGCACAGTTGGAAACATATATGAGGTGTGGAAATCAAACGGGGAGATAGATGGGATGGACTGAGAGTAGCAGAGGGCTGTGTTTTAAGAGCTCAAGATCGGTAATAGTTATTACTAAAAAGGATTACTGTGTTTTAAGAGCTCAAGATCGGTAATAGTTATTACTAAAAAGGATTACTGTGTTTTAAGAGCTCAAGATCGGTAATAGTTATTACTAAAAAGGATTACTGTGTTTTAAGAGCTCAAGATCGGTAATAGTTATTACTAAAAAGGATTACTGTGTTTTAAAAGCTCAAGATCGGTAATAGTTATTACTAAAAAGGATTACTGTGTTTTAAGAGCTCAAGATCGGTAATAGTTATTACTAAAAAGGATTACTGGATTACTAAAAAGGATTACTGTGTTTTAAAAGCTGAAGATCGGTAATAGTTATTACTAAAAAGGATTACTGTGTTTTAAGAGCTCAAGATCGGTAATAGTTATTACTAAAAAGGATTACTGTGTTTTAAGAGCTCAAGATCGGTAATAGTTATTACTAAAAAGGATTACTGTGTTTTAAGAGCTCAAGATCGGTAATAGTTATTACTAAAAAGGATTACTGTGTTTTAAGAGCTCAAGATCGGTAATAGTTATTACTAAAAAGGATTACTGTGTTTTAAGAGCTCAAGATCGGTAATAGTTATTACTAAAAAGGATTACTGTGTTTTAAGAGCTCAAGATCGGTAATAGTTATTACTAAAAAGGATTACTGTGTTTTAAGAGCTCAAGATCGGTAATAGTTATTACTAAAAAGGATTACTGTGTTTTAAGAGCTCAAGATCGGTAATAGTTATTACTAAAAAGGATTACTGTGTTTTAAGAGCTCAAGATCGGTAATAGTTATTACTAAAAAGGATTACTGGATTACTAAAAAGGATTACTGTGTTTTAAGAGCTCAAGATCGGTAATAGTTATTACTAAAAAGGATTACTGGATTACTAAAAAGGATTACTGTGTTTTAAGAGCTCAAGATCGGTAATAGTTATTACTAAAAAGGATTACTGTGTTTTAAGAGCTCAAGATCGGTAATAGTTATTACTAAAAAGGATTACTGGATTACTAAAAAGGATTACTGTGTTTTAAAAGCTCAAGATCGGTAAAAGTTATTACTAAAAGGATTACTGTGTTTTAAGAGCTCAAAGAAAGTGTGCAAAGTTATTACTAAAAGGAAGAATCTGTGTTTAAAAGCTCAAGATTTGTAATAGTTATTACTAAAATATGATTACTGTGTTTTAAGAGCTCAAGATCTACAATGTAATAGTTAAACTAAAAAAAACCCTGGAATACTGTGTTTTAAGAGCTCAAGATCTGGTAATAGTTATTACTAAAAAGGATTACTGTGTTTTAAGAGCTCAAGATCTGTAAAAACAAAAATTACTAAAAAGGATTACTGTGTTTTAAGAGCTCAAGATCGGTAATAGTTATTACTAAAAAGGATTACTGGATTACTAAAAAGGATTACTGTGTTTTAAAAGCTCAAGATCGGTAATAGTTATTACTAAAAAGGATTACTGTGTTTTAAAAGCTCAAGATCGGTAATAGTTATTACTAAAAAGGATTACTGTGTTTTAAGAGCTCAAGATCGGTAATAGTTATTACTAAAAAGGATTACTGTGTTTTAAGAGCTCAAGATCGGTGTAGTTATTACTAAAATAGGATTACTGTGTTTTAAGAGCTCAAGATCGTGGCTAATAGTTATTACTAAAATAGGATTACTGTGTTTTAGATGCTCAAGATCGGTAATAGTTATTACTAAAAAGGATTACTGTGTTTTAAGAGCTCAAGATCGGATGCAGTTATTACTAAAATAGTGTTTACTGTGTTTTAAGAGCTCAAGATCGTGTAATAGTTATTACTAAAAAGGATTACTGTGTTTTGCTGAGCTCAAGATCGGTAATAGTTATTACTAAAATAGGATTACTGTGTTTTAAGAGCTCAAGATGCGGTAATAGTTATTACTAAAAAGGATTACTGGATTACTAAAAGGATTACTGTTTTTTGGCTGAGCTCAAGATCAGTGTAATAGTTATTACTAAAGGATTACTGTGTTTTAAGAGCTCAAGATCGGTAATAGTTATTACTAAAAGGATTACTGGCATTACTAAAACAGGATTACTGTGTTTTAAGAGCTCAAGATCGGAATAGTTATTACTAAAATAGGATTACTGTGTTTTAAAAGCTCAAGATGCAATAGTTATTACTAAAATAGGATTACTGTGTTTTAAGAGCTCAAGATCAGAATAGTTATTACTAAAAAGCTGTTACTGGATTACTAAAAGGATTACTGTGTTTTAAAAGCTCAAGATCGGTAATAGTTATTACTAAAAAGGATTACTGTGTTTTAAAAGATAGTCAAGATCTGTAATAGTTATTACTAAAATAGGATTACTGTGTTTTAAGAGCTCAAGATCAGAATAGTTATTACTAAAAGGCTTACTGGATTACTAAAAGATAGGATTACTGTGTTTTAAAAGCTCCTGAGCAGATACTACAGAGATAGTTTCTGCTGATGCGGTAATAGTTATTACTAAAGATAGTGTTTACTGTGTTTTAAAAGCTCAAGATGCAGTGTGACTACTACAGAGATACTAAAAAGGGCTGTTACTGTGTTTTAAGAGCTCAAGATGTTTCTGCTGTAATAGTTATTACTAAAATAGTGTTTACTGGATTACTGTTAGCCTGATTACTGTGTTTTAAAAGCTCAAGATCTGTAATGCAGTTGATTACTAAAAATAGTGTTTACTGTGTTTTAAAAGCTCAAGATCGGTAATAGTTATTACTAAAAAGGATTACTGAAAAAAGGATGTCTTTGTTATGTAACTGTGTAAAGAAAGTGTGCAAAGCTGTCATTAAGGCAAAGGAAGAATCTCAAATATAAAATATATTTGGATTTGTTTAACACTTTTAAGGTTACTACATGATTCCATATGTATTATTTCATAGTGTTGATGCCTTCACTACTATTCTACAATGTAGAAAATAGTAAAAAAATAAAGAAAAACCCTGGAATGAGTAGGTGTGTCCAAACGTTTGACTGGTACTGTATGTGAAATGTATTTAACACGTGTAAAGTGTTTAAATAACAAAAAAGCTGTAAAAACAAAAATGTAAAACAAAGTTATTTTTGTCCTCCAAAGAGGATAGGCTAATAAAAAAAAGCCTATATGCAGTATATACATATAGTGTTTCTTTTTGTTAAATGCAGTGTGACTACTACAGAGATAGCTGAATGGAGTTGATGATCCCTGCCAGAAATAGCTTTCTGGTGGCTGTTAGCCTGATGCACTAGACCCAGGAGCTATTTCTAAACATCTAACCTGGTAAGGAAAAAATCATGTCATGTGTGACAACTAAGAACAACTAGTGTTTCTGCTGGGCTGAAAACAATGCAGTCTTGATCACTAGATAGTGTCTATGTGGCTGTGGTGATGCAGTGTGACTACTACAGAGATAGTGTTTCTGCTGTGGCTGTTAGCCTGATGAGATAGTGTTTCAGTGATGCAGTGTGACTACTACAGAGATAGTGTTTCTGCTGTGGCTGTTAGCCGGATGCAGTGTGACTACTACAGAGATAGTGTTTCTGCTGTGGCTGTTAGCCTGATGCAGTGTGACTACTACAGAGATAGTGTTTCTGCTGTGGCTGTTAGCCTGATGCAGTGTGACTACTACAGAGATAGTGTTTCTGCTGTGGCTGTTAGCCTGATGCAGTGTGACTACTACAGAGATAGTGTTTCTGCTGTGGCTGTTAGCCTGATGCAGTGTGTTTTGCTGCTCTGTGTTGTGTTGGGCCTGGGAGGCTGTGAAACTCAGGCTGAGAAGCAGCTGTTCCAGACAGAGAGGGACAGAGGGTTACCAGCAGGGGGAGGAGCACACCCACCATCAGTGGTGAGAGGGCCCAGCTGTGGCCTACAGCCCGGCTGACTCACACACGCAAACACGCACACCTGCCCGCTGTGCTGGGAGCATTCACACACAGACGCAGGAAAACACACACATATACACATTCACACACAAACACCTGCCCCCCACCCCCACCACCTTGCCCGCTGGCCAATCACAGGGAGAAGTGTTGCTACGTGTGTACCAGCAACATCTGACCCACCTCAGGATACACGCCAGGCGGGTGTAGCAGCGAGAAGAATCGCACGGCCCGGAGCGACCAGCCGCCCAGCTACCAACAGCTGGTATCATCTCCTGTGTGTTTCAGTTGCAGTCAAGACCGAGCGGGTTTATTCATCTAACACACACACACACACACACACACACACACACACACACACACACACACACACACACAATACACACACACACACACTCCCCCACACACACACACACACACAATCACACAGAAGTGTCACGTGTGTACCAGCAACATCTGACCCACTCAGGATCACGCCAGGCGGGTGTAGCAGCTCTCACACACACACACCCACACACCGCCCAGCTACCAACAGCTGGTACATCTCCTGTGTGTTTCACACACACACATTCATCTACACACACACACACACACACACACACACACACACACACACACACACACACACACACACACACACACACACACACACACACACACACATTCTCATCTCTTTGCCACCCCCCATCCACCTCCTCGGCCCTCACTCTTCCTCCTCCCTTTGCTTTATCTAATTCCCTCTGGCAGAGAGACCTATAAAAATCAATAGGGAAAATGTCCTGAAACAGCCAATCTAGCAACCATCTGCCCCCGTACTCCACTGAGACCAAGCTCCCAGTCTCTGGGGGGGGAAGCACAACACAGGTACAAACTCAATTACTCACTAACACTAAAACACTTGATGAATTCCTACTGTATGGATAGACGCAGGTTGGAAACAGATTGGCTATTATGTTGTTATTACATTGTAACTATTAGTAATTGAATCTTTGTCATTGACAAATGATAAAGGCCATAAGTAGTACTTTGCAATTGTGACAGGACTAGATAACATGTTTAGAACACGAGTCACTGGCGACAAAAGTGCAGCAACACAGTAACATATTTGGTATTAACATTGATACCGTCATCAAAGAACGAGTTGCTTAATATTCTTAAGAGCAACAAATGTAATCCTCATCAAATGTAATCATATGTCATATGTAATCCCCTGGGTGTGTAACTTCACAATGTGTCACAATACATAATGGTTATTGCATGTACCCTTTTCCCATACCCATTGACATTGTAATTAAATCCCACTGTCTTGGCTTGCTGTGATGACGAGGTTGTTAAGGGTGGCAGGTAGCCTAGCGGTTAGAGCATTGACCCAGTAATCAAACGGTCGCTGGTTTGAATACCCGAGGCGACAAGGTGAACACTCTGTTGATGTGCCCTTGAGCAAGGCAATAACCCTCATTTTCTCCAGGGGTGCTGTACTAGTATGACTGACCCTTTAAAACACAATCAACTACAATTATCTGGTGTATGTGACAATAAAACATGCTATTTTCTATTCCTCTTTTTGTCCCCTACCACCCATATCCTGACCATAATGATGGTTGTGGCCTACATTGTGAACTACGCAGAGACTGTTTGATTATAATAAAGAGTCTGGGAGCTGTTCACACATCCTGCAGGCTGCACAACGGTAGGTGTCCTCCCAAATGCTACCCTACTCACCTTATAATGGGGCGGCAGGGCAGCCTAGTGGTTAGAGCTTTGGACTAGTAACCGGAAGGTTGCAAGTTCGAATCCCCGAGCTGACAAGGTACAAATCCGTCGTTCTGCCCCTGAACAGGCAGTTAACCCACTGTTCCTAGGCCATCATTGAAAATAAGAATTTGTTCTTAACTGACTTGCCTAGTTAAATAAAGGTAAAATAAATAAATAGTGCACTAGGCTCTGGTCAAAAGTAGTACACTAATATAGGGAATAGGATGTGTCACAATAACCGCTGTGATTCGTGTCACATACTGTAGTGAATCTGATAGCATGGTTTGTATATGCGTTGGCAAGTTGACCTGCCAAGTTTGTAAGAATATTCCTGTCTCATTAGAATGTGATGTCAGAGATGGACTGTAGCGTTGGCCTCACATTGTGTATACCGTGTATGTGTGGCCTTCATGTGTGGCCTACATACTGTATGCATGTCAGTGGGGGAAATGTTCCCAATTGTCATACTTGAGTAAAAGTAAAGATACCTTAATAGAAAATGACTCAAGATAAAGTGTCACCCAGTAAAACACTACTTGAGTAAAAAAATATATATTTTTGATTTTAAATATACTCAAAGGGGAACTTCTGGGGACAACACTTGCCTGGCTGTTTGTCAGTACCCGAGACAGTTTTTAAGTCCATTGTTTTGTATTTACTGTAGATTTCTGAATTTTTACATCGAAATGCTCAATTTCAGAAATGACCTAAAATGTGTGTATTGAATACGGTGTATTTTTTTGTTACATAAACAACGATTGATGTCTCAGCATTGAATTTCCAAATACATGTGTTGTTTAATGTAAAAGGTATAAAAAACAATGACCTACTTGGTGCGCCAAGGTCTTTCATATAGTCTGTAATACGGTAGATGCACTTCTTCATGGTTCTAAGATGGATAGGTGGGACGGAGGAGCATCTTACTATTGGTCTTCAAGAAAGGAAATCAGAACGAAAGAAAGTAAACAAAGAGATGTTAGCTTGCTAGGCTAGCGGTTATAAATCTCTGAAGTAAAGTAAGGCGAATAACATTAGTAGTCGAGTAGCTGAGTGACATGTGCCAAAATAAAGTGCAATCATGTTCCAGTCAGATACAAATGCACTGCACATGTCCACTCTTCCCCTGAGCTTCCTGTCAGGCATGGCTGCAGGCCATCCCACATCCTGCTAATGGAGTCCATACGACACCTGAAGTCACCAGCTGTGGTTGACCGTGTCCAGTGATCACTTTGTGGCCACTGACTACAATATACACTATAGATACAAAAGTAAGTGGACACCGCTATTTCAGCCAAACCCATTGCTGACAGGTGTATAAAATAGACTACACAGCCATGCTATCTCCAGAGACAAACATTGGCAGTAGAATGGCCTTACTGAAGAACTCAGTGGCTTTCAACGTGGCACAGTCAGAGGATGAAACCTTTCTAACAAGTCAGTTCATCACATTTCTGCCCTGCTAGTGCTACCCCCGTCAACTGTAAGTGCTGTTATTGTGAAGTGGAAATGTCTAGGAGCAACAACGTCTCAGCCGCGAAGTGAGGGATCCACACAAGTTCACAGAACGGGGACTGCCGAGTGCTGAAGCGCGTAGCACATAAAAATAATCTGTCCTCGGTTGCAACACTTACAGTTGAAGTCGGAAGTTTACATACACCTTAGCCAAGTACATTTAAACACAGTTTTTCACAATTCCTGACATTTAATCCTAGTAAAAATTCCCTGTTTTAGGTAAATTAGGATCAACACTTTATTTTAAGAATGTGAAATGTCAGAATAATAGTAGAGAGTCATTTATTTCAGCTTTTATTTCTTTCATCACATTCCCAATGGGTCAGAAGTTTACGTACACTCAATTAGTATTTGGTAGCATTACCTTTAAATTGTTTAACTTGGGTCAAATGTTTCAGGTAGCCTTCCACAAGCTTCCCACAATAAGTTGGGTTAATTTTGGCCCATTCCTCCTGACAGAGCTGGTGTAACTGAGTCAGGTTTGTAGGCCTCTTTGCTCACACACGCTTTTTCAGTTCTGCCTGCACATTTTCTATAGGATTGAGGTCAGAGCTTTGTGATGGCCACTCCAATACCTTGACTTTGTTGTCCTTAAGCCCAAGTATGCTTGGGGTCATTGTCCATTTGGAAGACCCATTTGCCACCAAGCTTTAACTTTCTGACTGATGTCTTGAGATGTGGCTTCAATATAATCACAATTGTCCTCCTCATGATGCCATCTATGTTGTGAAGTGCACCAGTCCCTCCTGCAGTAAAGCACCCCCACAACATGATGCTGCCACCCCCGTGCTTCACAGTTGGGATGGTGTTCTTTGGCTTGCAAGCCTCCCCCTTTTTCCTCCAAACACAACAATGGTCATCATGGTCGAACAGTTCTGTTTTTGTTTCATCAGACCAGAGGACATTTCTCCAAAAAATATGTACTCGTTTTACTGTGGATATGGATAATTTTGTACCTGTTTCCTCCAGCATCTTCACAAGATCCTTTGCTGTTGTTCTGGGATTGATTTGCACTTTTCGCACCAAAGTACGTTCATCTCTAGGAGACAGAACTCATCTCCTTCCTGAGCGGTATGATGGCTGCGTGGTCCCATGGTGTTTATACTTGCGTACTATTGCTTGTACAGATGGACGTTGTACCTTCAGGCATTTGGAAATTGCTCTCAAGGATGAACCAGACATGGGAGATCTACAATTTCTTTCTGAGGTCTTGGCTGATTTCTTTAGATTTTCCCATGATGTCAAGCAAAGAGGCAGTGAGTTTGAAGGTAGGCCTTGAAATACATCCACAGGTACACCTCCAATTAACTCGAATGATATCAATTAGCCTATCAGAAGCTTCTAAAGCCATGACATCATTTTCTGGAATTTTCCAAGCTGTTTAAAGGCACAGTCAACTTAGTGTTTGTAAACTTCTGACCCACTGGAATTGTGATACAGTGAATTATATGTGAAATCATCTGTCTGTAAACAATTGTTGGAAAAATTACTTAAATTATTTTTAAGTGGATGTCCTAACTGACTTGCTATAACTGTAGTTTGTTAACAAGAAATTAGTGGAGTGGTTGAAAAACAAGTTTTAATGACTCCAACCGAAGTGTATGTAAACTTCCCACTTCAACTGTACTACTGAGTTCCAAACTGCCTCTGGAAGCAACGTCAGCACAAGAACTGTTCGTTGGGAGCTTCATGAAATTGGTTTCTATGACGGAGCAGCCTCACACAAGCCTAAGATTACCATGTACAATGCCAAGCGTTAGCTTTAGGGGTGTAAAGCGCACCGCCTTTGGACTCTGAAGCAGTGGAAATGTGTTCTCTGGACTGATGAATCACGCTTCGCCATCTGGCAGTCCGACGGACAAATTTGGGTTTGGTGGATGCCAGAAGAACGCTACTTGCTCCAATGCATAGTGCCAACTGTAAAGTTTGATGGAGGAGGAATAATGGTCTGGGGCTGTTTTTCATGGCTTGGGCCCCTTAGTTCCAGTGAAGAGAAATCTTAATGCAACAGCATACAATGACACTGTTGACAATTCTGTGCTTCCAACGTTGTGGTAACAGTTTCTGTTTCCTGTTTCAGTATGACAGTGCCCCCGTGCACAAAGCGAGGTCCATACAGAAATGGTTTGTTGAGATTGGATTGGAAGAACTTGACTGGCCTGCACAGAGCCCTGACCTCAACCCCATTAAACACCTTTGGGATGAATTGGAATGCAGACTGCAAGCAATGCCTAATCACCCAACATCAGTGCCCGACCTCACTAATGCTTGTGGCTGAATGGAAGCCAGTCCCTGCAGCAATGTTAGAACATTTAGTTGTTATAGCAGCAAAGGGGGGGATCACCTCAGGGTAGGGTAGTTTTTGTAATTGTTGCCACCACAGAGGCTGGGAGTACCAGTGGTTGGTCTAGACATAGACGTCCTCCCCTCATCAGACCACCCATGAGTGGATGCTAAGAGACCAGTCTGTATTGTCTAGACGTTCTCCCCTCAGCATCCACTCCTGAGTGATCTGATTAGAGACCAGTCTGTATTGTCTAGACGTCCTCCCCTCAGCATCCACTCCTGAGTGATCTGATTAGAGACCAGTCTGTATTGTCTAGACGTCCTCCCCTCAGCATCCACTCCTGAGTGATCTGATTAGAGACCAGTCTGTATTGTCTAGACGTCCTCCCCTCAGCATCCACTCCTGAGTGATCTGATTAGAGACCAGTCTGTATTGTCTAGACGTCCTCCCCTCAGCATCCACTCCTGAGTGATCTGATTAGAGACCAGTCTGTATTGTCTAGACGTCCTCCCCTCAGCATCCACTCCTGAGTGATCTGATTAGAGACCAGTCTGTATTGTCTAGACGTCCTCCCCTCAGCATCCACTCCTGAGTGATCTGATTAGAGACCAGTCTGTATTGTCTAGACGTCCTCCCCTCAGCATCCACTCCTGAGTGATCTGATTAGAGACCAGTCTGTATTGTCTAGACGTCCTCCCCTCAGCATCCACTCCTGAGTGATCTGATAAGAGACCAGTCTGTATTGTCTAGACATCCTCCCCTCAGCATCCACTCCTGAGTGATCTGATAAGAGACCAGTCTGTATTGTCTAGACGTCCTCCCCTCAGCATCCACTCCTGAGTGATCTGATAAGAGATCAGTCTGTATTGTCTAGAGCAGTGGTTCCCAAACTTTTTATAGTCCTGTATAAAAAACTATTATTAAAATGTGAACCACATTTTTATTTGGCTACACCCGACGGCATTCCCTAGTTTGGGAATACCTGGTCTAGAGTGACAGAACATAAATACATGACAATGTTATATAGAACAATCCAGAAAAAAAGTAGAGCTATACAATATCAAATATAACAGGCTCATGGATTATTAGGCATATAATTTACAAGCTGTATTGATGATGTCACAATGCATTTACATGTCGGTCATTTAACAGACACTCTTACCCAGAGCCACTAACAGGAGAAGTTATGATGAAGTGCCTTGCTCATGGGCACATAGTCACTCCCACCCCCACCTTGTCGGCTTGGGATTCAAACCAGCAACCTTTTGGTTAATGGCCCAAAACGTTAACCGAAAGGCTACATGCTGCAATACTATTGATGGATCTCTTGCATACTTGAAGACTGTTTACCTTGTCAGATCGGGGATTCAATCCAGCCACCATCCGGTTACTGACCCAACGCCCTGACCACTAGGCTGCCTGCCACTCAAATTGTGTTGGTTAACAGGCTAACTAGGATATTATCGGTATAAAAGCTAGACTGGCCATTGCAAGCAACATGTTCTTCCATTATTGACTTTATACTTCTTTCACTGTTCGTTGTTTAAGTAGACCCAGATTGTGAAGTGCGCATCCCATACATTCTATTTCTATGGTGCGCTTCCACTCATTCTAGACACTGTTGACCTAGCCAACATGTCATCACTGTCAAACAAACTTGAAGGAGACTACAGTAGCCAGTTGCATTATAGGGTGTAGGCAGGATACTGTAAAATACAATTGGAAGGATGTCATTAGGTAGGCTATTCATTTTCATCTTAGAGAGGAATATAAATATCCTGTGAGTAATATTAGCCAAAACACCTGGGCTTCAGAGAGCTTCCCAATTGGACCGTCAGGAGTGGCACGTCGTTTTCAGTTGATCCTGGGCAGTCTGAAGAAAGTCTCCAATACACCAGGATTGACGAGAGACAAGACATCGGAGTGTTTAGTTACGCACACGCCATCTTCTGCTGCATCGTCAGTCTGATGTTGTACCTCCTCCATTATTGGAATAAACTGGTCCCGTTCGGGACAGCCGAGACATTCACTGTCTGTTGGTAGAGGTAGGCATCTTGCGGAATTGCACAACCAGTCAATTCAACTTAAGGGCTTTATTGGCATGGGAAACATATGTTTACATTGCCAAAGCCAGCGAAATAGATAATGAACAAAAGTGAAATGAACAATCAAAAATAAACAGTAAACATTACACTCCATAGGAATACAGCCATTTCAGATGTCATATTATGGCTATATAAAGTGTTGTAATGATGTGCAAATAGTTAAAGTACAAAGGGGAAAATAAATAAACATAAATATGGGTTGTATTTACAATGGTGTTTGTTCTTCACTGGTTGACCTTTTCTTGTGGCAACAGGTCACACATCTTGCTGCTGTGATGGCACTCTGTAGTATTTCACTCAATAGACACGGGAGTTAGGAAGTGCAGCTCAGTTTCCTCCTCATTTTTGGGGTATTGTGCACATAGCCTGTCTTCTCCTGAGAGCCAGGTCTACCTATGGCAGCCTCTCTCAGTAGCAAGGCCATGCTCACTGAGTCTATACATAGTCAAAGCTTTCCTTAATTTTTGGTCAGCCACAGTGGTCATGTATTCTGCCACTGTGTACTCTCTGTTTAGGGCCAAATAGCATTCTAGTTTTCTCTGTGTCAAGTAATTATCTTTTTGTTTTCTCATGATTTGGTTGGGTCTTATTGTGTTTTTGTCCTGGGGCTCTGTGGGGTCTGATTGTGTTTGTGAAGAGAGCCACAGGACCAGCTTGCTTAGGGGACTCTTCTCCAGGTTCATCTCTCTTCAGGTGATGTGTTTGTTATGGAAGGTTTGGGAATCGCTTCCTTTTCGGTGGTTCTAGAATTTAATGGCTTTTTTCTGGATTTTGATAAGTGCGTGTAGTGGGTACCAGCCCAATTATTCTCTGCAGGCATTATTTGGCGTTTTGTGTTGTACACATAGGATACTTTTTCAGAATTCTGCACGGAGACTCTCAATTTTGTGTTTGTCCCATTTTGTGAATTATTGGTCGGTGAGCGGACCCCAGACCTCACAACCATAAAGGGCAATGGGTTGTGGAATTTCCTTTCACATTTGTATTTGTGGTCCTGGCAACTGGACCTTTTTTGGACCTTTTTTTCTTAATGAGATTTACTGTCAGGGCCCAGGTCTGAAGGAATCTGTGCAGAATATCTAGGTGCTGCTGTAGGCCCTCCTTGGTTGGGGACAGAAGCACCAGATCATCAGCAAACAGTAGACATTTGACTTCAGATTCTAGTGGTGTAAGACCGGATGCTGCAGACTGTTCTAGTGCCCTCATCAATTCATTGATATATATGTTGAAGAGGGTGGGGCTCAAGCTGCATCCCTGTCTCACCCCACGACCCGTTGGAAATAAATGTGTGTGTTTTGGTTTGTTTATTTGACAATTAGGGTGTGCAGGGTGCATATGTGGTCTGTCAAACGATAATTTGTTAAAATTCCAATTTGACATTTGCTCAGTACATTTTTTTCACTGAGGAAATGTATGAATCTACTGTTAATGATAATGCAGAGGATTTTCCCAAGGTATCTGTAGGACGCATACCTCACAGTAGTTATTGGGGTCAAATTTGTCTCCACTTTTGTGGATTAGAGTGCTCTGTCCTTGGTTCCAAATATTGGGGAAGATGCCAGAGCTGAGGATGATGTTAAAGAGTTTAAGTATAGCCAATTGGAATTTGTGGTCTGTATATTTTATAATTTAATTTAGAATAGCATAAACACCACAGGCCTTTTTGGGTTGGAGGGTTTTTATTTTGTCCTGTAGTTCATTCAAGGTAATTGGAGAATCCAGTGGGTTCTGGTTGTCTTTAATAGTTGATTCTAATATTTGTATTTCATCATGTATATGTTTTTGCTGTTTGTTCTTTGTTATAGGGCCAAAAAGACTGGATGAGAGTGGTTAAGAGAGAGTGGTTAAGAGAGAGTGGTTAAGAGAGAGTGGTTAATCCATACAACTCCGTTTTGGATAGATATCTCTTTGTGTTTTTGTTATTTTAGCGTGTTCCAATTTCCCCAGAAGTGGTTAGATTCTATGGATTCTTCAACTACATTGAGCTGATTGCTAATGTGCTGTTCCTTCTTTTTCCGTTGTCTATTTCTGTATTGTTTTAGTGAATCACCATAATGAAGGTGTAGGCTCAGGATTTGTGAGCCTCTATGATTTTGGTTGGATAGATTTCTCCATTTCCATCTCAGGTTTTTGCATTTTTCATCAAACCATTGGTCATTGTTGTTCATTTTCTTAGGTTGTCTGCTTAAAAATATTGTTTTATTGGGCAGCTGACAGGTTAAATATACTGTTTAGGTTTTCTACTGCTCAGTTTACACCTTCACTATTACAGTGAAACGTTTTGTCCAGGAAGTTTTCTAAAATAGATTGAATTGTTTGTTGTTTGTTGTTTGTTGTTGTCAAATAGTTTTTTGGAAGGTTTCTAAACAACTTTCCTTACATCTACACCTTTTCTTACTATTACTCAGTTCCTTTGGCTTTGATGCCTCGTGATTGAGTATTGCTCTGTTCAAGTACACTGTGTTTTCTTGACATCTGCACGTTCCTGTCTCTCTCTAGCTATTTTCTCCCGGTCAGCCCGCAAATGGAACAACTCAGCCTTGGTAAACTCTGGTTCAAACCAATATGGCACAACAGTACCATTCTGAAAATAAGGCAGGTCTCCAGTTTCCTCTGCGTTCTGGATCTGACATTCTTCACTCTAACTAAATTTGACGTGGGCAAATACTGTGAAGGAGAGAGAAAATAAAATGATTGTTTACATCCTTCAACCACGGAGGTCCCGACTCACGGCATACATTAATCTAATTCCTTTCATTACGAAAATAATAAAATACATTGATAAAAATGTGCCTGCTGAAATAAGTTTGCTGAAAAATTGCGCAGAGAAAGTAATTACAATGACTATTGCAATCATGGGAAGCTAGAGGGGTGTTTTGGGGGGGTATTTCTGATGGACTTTGAGGGTGTCAGCTTATTATCTACATCAAAATACTCAAGCAACGGACCTAAAAACTGTCCTGGGTACTGACAAACAACCAGGCAAGTGTTATAAAGGGCCCAGAATGGTTTTTGGGTGAACCTCCCCTTTAAGTATCAAAAGTAAATATAATTGCTGGGAAAAAAAGGTAAAAGTAAAAGTATGAATCATTTCAAATTCCTTATTTTAAGCAAACCAGATTGTCTTGGTATATTTACAGATGGCCAGGGCTACATCAACACACAGTCACAATTTACAAAGAATGATTCTCTGTTTAGTGAGTCCGCCAGATCAGAGGCAGTAGAGATGACCAAGGATGTTCTCTTGATAAGTGTGTGAATTTGACCATTTTCCTGTCCTACTAAGCATTCAAAAAGTACCATTTGGTGTTAGGGAAAAATGAGTAAAAAGTACATTATTTTCATTATTTTCATTAGGAATGTAGTGAAGTAAAAGTAGTCAAATATATAAATAGTGAAGTACTTAAAGTATTTTTACTTAAGTACTTTACACCACTGGCAGGAATACATATCATGGATATATATATGCTGTAACAGGTTCACAGTGAAAGGAGAAAAGCAGTGAGATACAGTTGAAGTCAGAAGTTTACATATACTGTATTTATGTTGGAGTAATTAAAACTTATTTGTCAACCACTCCACTAATTTCTTGTTAACAAACTATAGTCTTGGCAAGTCGGTTAGGACATCTACATTGTGCATGACACAAGTCATTTTTCCAACAATTTTTTACAGACAGATTATTTCACATATAATTCACAGTATCACAATTCCAGTGGGTCAGAAGTTTACATACACTAAGTTGAAAGTGCCTTTAAACAGCTTGGAAAAATCCAGACAATTATGTCATGGCTTTATAAGCTTCTGATAGGCTAATTGACATCATTTGAGTTAATTGGAGGTGTACCTGTGGATGTATTTCAAGGCATACCTTCAAACTCAGTGCCTCTTTGCTTGACATCATGGGAAAATCGAAATAAATCAGCCAAGACCTCAGAAAAGAAATTGTAGACCTCCACAAGTCTGGTTCATCCCTGGGAGCAATTTCCAAACACCTGAATGTACCACGTGCATCTGTACAAACAATAGTACGCAAGTATGAACACCATGGGACCACGCAGCAGTCATACCGCTCAGGAACGAGACGCATTCTGTCTCCTAGAGATGAAAGTACTTTGGTGCGAAAAGTGCAAATCAATCCTAGAACAACAGCAAAGGACCTTGAGAAGATGCTGGAGGAAACAGGTACAAAAGTATCTACATCCACAGTAAAAACAAGTCCTATATCGACATAACCTGAAAGGCTGCTCAGCAAGGAAGATCGCACTACTCTAAAACCGCCATAAAAAAGCCAAACTATGGTTTGCAGCAGCACATGGGGACAAAGATCAAACTTTTTTGAGAAATGTCCTCTGGTCTGATGAAACAAAAATAGAACAGTTTGGCCATAATGACCATCGTTATGTTTGGAGGAAAAAGGGGGAGGGTTGCAAGCCGAAGAACACCATCTCAACTGTGAAGCACAGGGGGTGGCAGCATCATGTTGTTGGGGTGCTTTGCTGCAGGAGGGACTGGTACACTTCACAAAATAGATGGCATCATGAGGCAGGAAAATGATGGCGATATATTGAAGCAACATCTCAAGACATCAGTCAGGAAGTTCAAGCTTGGTGCAAATGGGTCTTCCAAATGGACAATGACCCCAAGCATACTTCCAAAGTTGTAGCAAAATGGCATTACGGACAACAAAGTCAAGGTATTGTAGTGTCCATCACAAAGCCCTGACCTCAATCCTATAGAAAATGTGTGGGCAGAACTGAAAAAGCATGTGCGAACAAGGAGGCCTACAAACCTGACTCAGTTACACCAGCTCTGTCAGGAGGAATGGACCAAAATTCACCCAACTCATTGTGGGAAGCTTGTGGAAGGCTATCCGAAATGTTTGACCCAAGTTAAACAATTTAAAGGCAAGTCATACCCATATACCCTAGTTATACCCCTTGACTTATTCCACATTCTGTTGTATTACAGCCTGAATTCAAAATGGATTAAATGCCTTTTTGTCTGCCCATCTACACATAAAACCACATAAAGACAGAGCATGTTTTTAGAAATGTTTTCAATGTTGTCATTTTTTAAGTATACAGAAATATCTCATTGACATAAGTATTCACAACCCCGAGTCAACACTTTGTAGAAGCACCTTTGGCAGCAATTACATCTGTGAGACTTTCTGGGTAAGTCTCTAACAGCTTTCAGCACCTGGATTGTTCAACATTTGCCCATTATTATTTTCAAAATTCTTCAAGCTCTGTCACATTGATTGGTTGATCATTGCTAGACAACAATTTTTAGGTCTTGCAATAGATTTCCAAGCAGATTTAAGTCAAAACTGTAACTCGGCCACTCAGGAACATTCACTGTCTTCTTGGTAAGCAACTCCAGTGTAGATTTGGCCTTGTGTTTTAAGTTATAGTCCTGCTGAAAGGTGAATTAATCTCCCAGTGCCTGGTGAAAAGAAGAATGAGCTACGTTATCCTCTAGGATTTTGCCTGTGCTTAGCTCCATTTCGTTTCTTTTTTTATCCTGAAAAACTCCCCTGTCCTTAACAATTACAAGCATACCCATAACATGATGCAGCCACCACTATGCTTGAAAATATGGAGAGTGGTACTCAGTAATGTGTGGTATTGGATTTTCCCCAAACATACCACTTTGTATTCAGAACAAAAAGTGAATTGCTTTGCCACATTTTTTGCAGTATTATTTTAGTGGCTTGTAGAAAACAGGATGCATGTTTTGAAATATTTTTATTCTGTACAAGCTTCCTTCTTTTCACTCTGTCAATTAGGTTAGTATTGTGAAGTACTTCAATGTTGTTGATACATCCTCAGTTTTCTCCCGTCACAGCCATTAAACTCTGTAACTGTTTTAAAGTCACCATTGGCCTCATGGTGAAATCCATGAGCGGTTTCCTTCCTCTCCGGGAACAGAGTTAGACAAGATGATCTTTGTGGTGACTAGGTGTATTGACACACCATCCAAAGTGTTATTAATATCTTCACCATACCCAAAGGGATATTCAGTGTCTGTGTTTTTTTTGATTTTTTTTTTTTTTTTTTGGGGGGGGGGGTTCACCCATCAACCAATATGTGCCCTTCTTTGCGAACCATTGGAAAACCTTGCTGGTCTTTGTGGTTGAATCTGTGTTTGAAATTCCCCGCTCAACTGAGGGACCTATAATTGTATGTGTGGGGTACAGAGATGAGGTAGTCATTCAAAAAGCATGGTAAACACTATTATTGGGTGCAGTGAGTCCATGCAACTTATTATGTGACTTGTTAAGCAAAGTTTTACTCCTGAACTATTTAGACTTCACATAACTAAAGGGTTGAATACTAGTTGACTCAAGACATTTCAGCTTTTCATTTTTAATGAATTTGTAAAAAATCTCAAAAAACATAATTCCACTTTGACATTATGGGGTATTGTGTGTTGGCCAGTGACAAAATAATCTACATTGAATCCATTTTAAATGGAGGCTGTAACACAATAAAATGTGGAAGAAGTCAAGGGGTGTGAATACTTTCTGAAGGCTCTGTAGAATATATAGTCCACACGTTGAGGTCTGTATTACACTGCCGGTTTCCAGTAAAAGCCTGCAACCTCAAACCACAAGAGAAGTCGCCTCGGAGCTGTGTTGTGTTGGGAAAGCTGTTACATCACAGCCCCAGAGTCCCCATCCGTCTCATGTCCGGACGTTTCTTCCTTAAAACTATATTCAAAAAATGTTTAAAGAATTACAGTGAAAACACGTTTTAGTAATATTACATGTGTTTAAAATAAGTTATTTTGAAGCCTGGAAGGTTTGTGTATGCTTCCTGTTCGGCCACAGACTTCAACTGAGTGAAGGAAGTATGCTGCAGCATTTATATAGCCATCTAAAAATAGCTCACCTTTCACTGCCATGTATGACTAGAGTGACAGCTACACAAAGCCAATAGCGGCTCGCCATTCATTCTAACTCCTCCCTTTTACCTATTTTAGCGCCGCCTTAATTGGACGCCAGTGAGATCTTCAAACCCTATTTACCTTATATGGTCACGCACGGAATTGATTGACAACAAACCACTCCCCCGTCCGAGTCGCTTGCTCGCTCCGCTCAGTAGACAGCTAGCCCGGGCTCCTCTCCCAGTCGCATGATGAAGCTACTGCAGGCAGCGGAAAAACCAACCTGGAATTTATAGAGCGAATATTGCAATCTGGCAATGCGGAAATAGATGGACGTTTCATGTCACCGAGTTGGCATTCCACTCCTGGACTGAAGACCTGAGAGTTAGCGCCAGAGAAAAAAGGATTGCAATTCAGAGACATAATATTCAACTCTTCTTTTTCTATTGTTTATAGTGGTTCTTCGGTGTGTTATTTATTTCCAGTGGTATATAGCGCCATACTTTCTGGTGCATGGACAGACGCACAGGGGAGGATCTGTTAACCCCTAACCATACAAAAGTGGGGTTGTATTTCTTCCGGTGGATCAAAGTAAATTACTTTCAAATCTTGCATCAACATGGACGTGTTGGCGAATTACAGTATTTTTCAGGAACTCCAACTCGTGCATGACACTGGCTATTTCTCTGCAATGCCTTCGCTGGAGGAGAACTGGCAGCAGGTGATTTGCTGCTTTTTCTTTACTTTACTGTATAACTGTCTTGACTTGTATTGTAGCAGCGTAGTATTTGTAAATCATCACTTATATGCTGCTGGTGCTCGGGAGCTCGAGCTGCGGCGCTCAGATGTCTCCACATGCAGCCTGTCATGAAAACATTCTCAAGTTGATCACACCAGCACGGTGTAGGGGGAGACAGGCTGCTATGGACGCGTCTGTGACCATAATTCCGTAATTCCACCCGTGTGCGCTATTTTCCAACCCCCGGTATACTATTTCGTTTTTCTAGCTTTTCTCTGGCTTTAACGGCTCTTGGTTGCATCTCGCTTGCCGATTGTAACAGTGTTATGCTGCAATTAATGACAAGCGATGTCTTGTTGGAGACAAGTCTGCATTCTTCATGTTATTTGGTTGTTTTTATTGGTTATATAAATTGATCATAGCACATTGATTGCATGGTAGGCTATAACAGTAGTATAATTTGGTTTTAAGCACAAGACGCTATTTGAATAACATTGTAACGGTTTGTATTTTCCGTGTTTTTAAGTGTATTGAATGCGGAGCGCCGTCTGTCATTCGCGCTGTTTGGTTTATTCCTAAAGGAACCAACCTGAGAGCTCCCACACAAAATTGCACGTCTGTCAGGTGCGATTTGAGAAGGCGCGGGGCAATTTAGGCATAGAAGTAGGACTCGTAACTAGTAACAAGAGACTTGTTCTTAAATAATGCATCCGCATCTGTCAGATTACTTTGTGTTTTCAGCCTGTTGGTACGAGAACCAACTCCCGATTGCGATGCACAATATATTATCAACAGCGAGCCGCGAGGATGTTCGCGTGAGGGTGATAAGCAAGGCTGCATGGGGGAAGAGTGGGTGTTTGTGTGTGTGTGTGTGGTAACCTAGTGAACGCATAGATACCACTAGTGCTTTTGGTTGGAAATCCACTCTCACCAGTGATCCGAATGGAGCATGTGATGTTGCTGGAAAGCTGGGGGGGGGATCTCCTGTATTTGTCTGTGTCATTGTGGCATGTCGCGCTCGACATGAAGGCAAACCACTCATTCATTAGAATGAAGTCATCCGCAGGGCTGGCAGTGGTACAGTGAGCACACACGGGCATGGCCAAGCAGGAAGACGTGCCAACGCTACTGCCAGTTACCACTTATCCCACTTCTGTGGGTGACTTACTGACACTAATTCACATGACTTGATCCTATTACTATTTGGTCGAGTGATGTTATTTGTTTACAGGAAAGGTGTGGTTGTGATATTACTGTGTAAGAAGAATAATAGGTGCGTCATTTCATGGAATGAGATCAGGTATCTGTCCTTTTTAAAGATGGAGACTGGTGAGCTTTCGAGTGCTTGGCCGGAGTTACTGATTCGGTGCGCGTGGTGAGATGAGCGCGTATGAGTCCGCGCTGTGGCTCCACTCTGCTGTGCGCACGGCTGCACGTATCGGCTGGTCTCGTGTTGACGGGCTGTCTCCCCCAACTCATTGCAATTCCATGTGCTCAACTGCGAAAGGAATCGGCTGGTTATTTATCGCTAGTGTGTGTGTGTGTGTGTGTGTGTGTGTGTGTGTGTGTGTGTGTGTGTGTGTGTGTGTGTGTGTGTGTGTGAGAGAGAGCGTGAAAAGGATCCAGCAGACCCCCTGAGCCCCCCTAACACACACACACACACATATACACACATATACACACATATACACACACACACACACACACACACACACACACACACACACACACACACACACACACACACACACACACACACACATGGTTGGCTGGCATGTGCTAATGGAAAGCTGTGGTCTGGCAGGGCTCATCCCACCACTTTCATCAGTAATTGGCTGCTTGCTGTCGGAAAGACAGACAGACAGGCAGACGAGTCTACTCTGCTCTATCTATCATTCGCCCTCTTTGTTGTCTCATATAACCTGTTCTCTTTTTGTGTCCATTAGCAGCCTTGACACACACAGGGACTAGTACCTTTTTGTCACAAGGCTGTTGTACATAAAATCTGTCCATGTGGTAACGTGTGTTTGTTGTGTGTGTCCTGTGTGTTTGCCTAGCTGGCTCTGACACAATGGTGCCATGTTGTTTGGAATGGCTGTCAGGCCGGCCTACATGTTTGTGAGGACATTGGGTTTGGGGAGAATATGGTTTGTGAGGACCTCGGTCTGGGGGGAACATGGTTTATGAGGACCTTGGGTCCTGGGGAACATGGTTTATGAGGACCCTGGGTCTGGGGGAACATGGTTTATGAGGACCTTGGGTCTGGGGGAACATGGTTTGTGAGGACCTTGGGTCTGGGGGAACATGGTTTATGAGGACCTTGGGTCTGGGGGAACATGGTTTATGAGGACCTTGGGTCTGGGGGAACATGGTTTATGAGGACCTTGGGTCTGGGGGAACATGGTTTATGAGGACCTTGGGTCTGGGGGAACATGGTTTATGAGGACCCTGGGTCTGGGGGAACATGGTTTATGAGGACCCTGGGTCTGGGGGAACATGGTTTATGAGGACCTTGGGTCTGGGGGAACATGGTTTATGAGGACCCTGGGTCTGGGGTAACATGGTTTATGAGGACCCTGGGTCTGGGGTAACATGGTTTATGAGGACCCTGGGTCTGGGGGAACATGGTTTATGAGGACCTTGGGTCTGGGGGAACATGGTTTATGAGGACCCTGGGTCTGGGGGAACATGGTTTATGAGGACCTTGGGTCTGGGGTAACATGGTTTATGAGGACCCTGGGTCTGGGGTAACATGGTTTATGAGGACCCTGGGTCTGGGGGAACATGGTTTATGAGGACCCTGGGTCTGGGGGAACATGGTTTATGAGGACCCTGGGTCTGGGGGAACATGGTTTATGAGGACCTTGGGTCTGGGGGAACATGGTTTATGAGGACCTTGGGTCTGGGGGAACATGGTTTGTGAGGACCCTGGGTCTGGGGGAACATGGTTTATGAGGACCTTGGGTCTGGGGGAACATGGTTTATGAGGACCTTGGGTCTGGGGGAACATGGTTTGTGAGGACCCTGGGTCTGGGGGAACATGGTTTATGAGGACCTTGGGTCTGGGGTAACATGGTTTGTGAGGACCTTGGGTCTGGGGTAACATGGTTTATGAGGACCTTGGGTCTGGGGTAACATGGTTTATGAGGACCTTGGGTCTGGGGGAACATGGTTTGTGAGGACCTTGGGTCTGGGGGAACATGGTTTGTGAGGACCTCGGGCCTGGGGGGAATATTGTTTGTGAGGAACTTGGGTCTGGGGGTAATCTTGTTTGTGAGGAACAGTACACTGAACCCAGAACTGCTCCAAGTCTTCCATTACACAGCAAAACCATGCCAAAAGAGAGAGGAATAGAGCGAGAGGAGGAGATAGATATGAATAGAGAGAGAGAGAGAGAGAGAGAGAGAGAGAGAGAGAGAGAGAGAGAGAGAGAGGAGACAGAGAGGAGTAGAGAGAGGGGAGGAGATAGAGAGGAATAGAGAGAGAGGAAATAGAGAGATGAATAGAGAGAGAGGAGGAGATGGAGAGGAATAGAGAGAGGGGAGGAGATAGAGAGAGGAATAGAGAGAGAGGAGGAGATGGAGAGAGGAATAGAGAGAGAGGAGGAGATATATATATAGAGAGAGAGAGGAATAGAGAGAGAGGAAATAGAGAGAGGAATAGAGAGAGGGGAGGAGATAGAGAGAGGAATAGAGAGAGAGGAGGAGATGGAGAGAGGAATAGAGAGAGAGGAGGAGATGGAGAGAGAGAGGAGGGGAGAAATAAATAGAGAGAAAGGAGGAGTGAGAGGAACACAGAGAGAGGAATAGAGAGAGGAGGGGAGAGAGGTATAGAGAGAGAGGAGGAGAGAGGTATAGAGAGAGAGGAATAGAGACAGAGGAGGAGAAAGAGGAATAGAGTGAGAGGGGGAGAGAGAGAGGGGAATAGAGAGAGAGGAGGCAAAAGAGAAATAGAGAGAGAGGGGAATAGAGAGAGAGGAGGAGAGAGGAATAGAGAAAGAGGAGGAGAGAGAGAGGAATAGAGTGAGAGGAGGAGAGAGAGGAATAGAAAGAGAGGAGGAGAGAGAGTAATATAGAGAGAGGAGGAGAGAGGAATATAGAGAGAGGAGGAGAGAGGAATATAGAGAGAGGAGGAGAGAGAGGAATATTGAGAGAGGGGGAGAGAGAGGAATAGAGAGAGAGGAGGAGAGAGAGGAATAGAGAGAGAGGGGGAGAGAGAGGAATAGAGAGAGAGGAGGAGAGAGAGGAATAGAGAGAGAGGAGGAGAGAGAGGAATAGAGAGAGAGGAGGAGAGAGAGGCATATAGAGAGAGGGGGAGAGAGAGGAATAGAGAGAGAGGAGGAGAGAGAGGAATAGAGAGAGGAGGAGAGAGAGAAATAGAGAGAGAGGGGAATAGAGAGAGGAGGAGAGAGAGGAATAGAGAGAGAGGAATAGAGAGAGAGGAATAGAGAGAGGGATGAGAGAGAGGAATAGACAGAGAGGAATAGAGAGAGAGAGGAATAAAGAGAGAGGAGGAGAGAGGGGAATAGAGAGAGAGGAGGAGAGAGAGAAATAGAGAGAGAGGGGAATAGAGAGAGAGGAGGAGAGAGAGGAATAGAGAGAGAGGAGGAGGAGAGAGAGAGAGAGAGAGGAGAGAGAGGAGAGAGAGGGGGAGAGAGGGGAGAGAGAGAGAGGAATAGAGAGAGACGAGGAGAGAGAGGAATAGAGAGAGGAGGAGAGAGAGAAATAGAGAGAGAGAGGGGAATAGAGAGAGAGGAGGAGAGAGAGGAATAGAGAGAGAGGAATGGAGAGAGGGAGGAGAGAGATGAATAGACAGAGAGGAATAGAGAGAGAGGAATAGAGAGAGAGAAGGAGAGAGAGGAATAAAGAGAGAGGAGGAGAGAGGGGAATAGAGAGAGAGGAGGAGAGAGAGAAATAGAGAGAGAGGAGGAGATAGAGAGAGAGGAGGAGAGAGAGAGAGAGAGAGAGAGAGAGAGAGAGAGAGAGAGAGAGAGAGAGAGAGAGAGAGAGAGAGAGAGAGAGAGAGAGAGAGAGAGAGAGAGAGAGGGGAATAGAGGAAGATGAATAGAGGACATCACTTGGAAGGACAAACCATAAAAGTCCCACATGATGGAGGTAGAGAGGAAGGGAATGAGGGGGAAAGGAGGGGGTGGAAAGTGAGGGAGTTAGTTGAAAAAAGCCCTGTCCTGTCTGTGTAGACAGGTGGATAAAATAGTTTTTTCTAGTGCTGCTCGGCACCGTTAAAGCTGCCTGATGTTTTTACTGGTGCGGTCGGATGGCTTGATAGGATAGCGTCTACTCCATCTAGCGTGGCCCTAGATCTGCCAGGCAACCTTCCTTCCCTTCCTCCCTCGCTCCGACATGGAGACAAGATGGATGTCTGTGGCAGGCCCCTGGTGAGCAGAGTATGAATCAGGCCGTAATGGACGCGATATGGGTGAATTGAGTTTCAGTGCTGGGGGGAAGAGGGGGACTAGCAGTGTATGATGAAGGGCCGGCTGCGAGCCATACATGATGAAGTAGTCCCCCCCTCCTCCCGTTCTCTCTCTCTCTCTCTCTCTCTCTCTCTCTCTCTCTCTCTCTCTCTCTCTCTCTCTCTCTCTCTCTCTCTCTCTCTCTGTCTCTCTCTCTCTCTCTTTCAAATTCCATTCAATTCAATTTAAGGGCTTTATTGGCATGGGAAACATATGTTAACATTGCCAAAGCAAGTGAAGTAGATAATAAACAATAGTGAAATAAATAATAAAAATGTACAGTAAACATAACACTCACAAAAGTTCCAAAAGAATAAAGACATTTCAAATATTGTGATAACACGATGCAGTGCAAATAGTTAAAGTACAAAAGGGAAAATAAATTAACATAAATATGGGTTGTATTTACAGTGGTGTTTGTTCTTCACTGGTTGGCCTTTTCTTGTGGCAACAGGTCACAAATCTTGCTGCTGTGATGACACACTGTGCTATTTCACCCAGTAGATATGGGAGTTTATCAAAATCGGGTTTATTTTCAAATTCTTTGTTGATCTGTGTAATCTGAGGGAAATATGTGTCTCTAATATGGTCATACATTTGGCTGGAGGTTAGGAAGTGCAGCTCAGTTTCCACCTCATTTTGTGGGCAGTGACCACATAGCCTGTCTTCTCTTGAGAGCCAGGTCTGCCTACGGTGGCCTTTCTCAATAGCAAGGCTATGTTCTCTGAGTCTGTACATAGTCAAAGCTTTCCTTAAGTTTGGGTCAGGTATTCTGCCAGTGTACTCTCTGTTTAGGGCCAAATAGCATTCTAGTTTGCTCAGTTTGTTTGTTAATTCTTTCCAATGTGTCAATTAATTATCTTTTTGTTTTCTCATGATTTGGTTGGGTCTTATTGTGTTGCTGTTCTGGGGCTTTGTGGGGTCTGTTTGTGTTTGTGAACAGAGCCCCAGGACCAGCTTGCTTAGGGGACTCTTCTCCAGGTCCATCTCTCTGTAAAAGACGGTTTTGTTATGGAAGGTTTTGGGAATCGCTTCCTTTTAGGTGGTTGAAGAATTTAACGTCTCTTTTCTGGATTTTGATAATTAGTGGTTATCGGCCTAATTCTGCTCTGCATTATTTAGTGTTTTACGTTGTACACAGATGATATTTTTACAGAATTCTGCATGCATGAGTCTCACTCTGGTGTTTGTCCCATTTTGGGAATTACTGGTTGTTGAGCGGACCCCAGACCTCACAACCATGAAGGGCAGTGGGTTCTATTTTTAGCCAGGTTTTAGTTGGTATATAGATTTTTATTTCCCTTTAGATGGCATAGAAGACCCTTCTTGCCTTGTCTCTCAGATCGTTCACAGCTTTGTGGAAGTTACCTGTGGCAGTTTAGGCCGAGATATGTATAGTGTTTTGTGTGCTCTAGGGCAACGGTGTCTAGATGGAATTTGTATTTATGATCCTGGCAAATTGACCTTTTTCAGAGCTGAGATTTACTGTCAGGTCCCAGGTCAGACAGAATCTGTGCAGAATATCTAGGTGCTGCTGTAGGCCCTCCTTGGTTGGGGATAGAAGCACTAGATCATCAGCAAACAGTAAACATTTGACTTCAGATTCTAGTACGGTGAGGCCGGGTTCTGCAAGTACTGGATAGCTTTGTGACAACAAATGGACATTGGTAGTCAAGATGTGTTGGTAGCTGTACTGATGGTGCAAAAGTCATGACAGGGAGATATAGTGGAGTCAGACTTTCTGGATTGGGCTGCGCTCAGACTTTCTGGATTGGGCCGCGCTCAGACTTTCTGGATTGGGCTGCGCTCAGACTTTCTGGATTGGGCTGCGCTCAGACTTTCTGGATTGGGCTGTGCTCAGAGTTTCTGGATTGGGCTGCGCTCAGACTTTCTGGATTGGGCTGCGCTCAGACTTTCTGGATTGGGCTGCGCTCAGAGTTTCTGGATTGGGCTGCGCTCAGACTTTCTGGATTGGGCTGCGCTCAGACTTTCTGGATTGGGCTGCGCTCAGACTTTCTGGATTGGGCTGCGCTCAGAGTTTCTTGACTTGGCAAATCGCGCTGTTAAGACACTGGTGCCCTTTGAAACCACCTACCTATGTGATAGTGGATTTTTAGACTGCGTAGAAAATTATGTAAGACTGAGACTCTCTCCAATACTTCCAACATTGCAGAGTTATGGACGTCCTTTCAATCACACCCTTCTCATTAACCTGTGGTGAGTTATTCACTATTTTTGATGAACAAATAAGGTTTTATAATAAAGATGTTTAAATAAAGAGCAAAATTATTGATTATTATTATTATTATTTGTGCCCTGGTCCAATAAGAGCTCTTTGTCACGAGCCGGGTTGTGACAAAAACTCACACTCATTCTTATGTCTAATAAATGCATCGTATAGTGTGTGTGTGGCAGGCTTACAATGATGTCAAAAACCAACATTTGAGAGTGTGCTGACCCTGGTGCTAGAGGGGGTACGCAGCTGGAGGTTGAATTTTTGAAGGGGTACGGGACTATAAAAAGGTTGACTATAAAAGAGTTTGGGCCTAACCCCTCAGTACTTGACTAGCCAAAAGTTTTGAGATGGACTGTTACAGTCATGTGCCATACATTCTACGTATGGGTGTCCCCGAACCCACTCCCTGGCGTTAAAGACTACCAACTGTGACTAACACAAATATTTCACAAAGTCTGCTGCCTTATTTTGTACGATGGCAATTTTCATGTACTCCAGAATGTTATGAAGAGTGATCAGAGGAATTGCAATTAATTGCAAAGTCCGTCTTTGCCATGCAAATGAACTGAATCCCCCCAAAATATTTCCACTGCATTTCAGCCCTGCCACAAAAGCACCAGATGACATCATGTCAGTGATTCTCTCGTTAACACAGGTGTGTGTTGACGAGGACAAGGCTGGAGATCACTCTGTCATGCTGATTGAGTTCAAATAACAGACTGGAAGCTTCAAAAGGAGGGTGGTTCTTGGAATCATTGTTCTTCCTCTGTCCACCATGGTTACCTACAAGGAAACATATGCCGTCATCATTGCTTTGCACAAAAAGGGCTTCACATGCAAGGATATTGCTGCCAGTAAGATTACACCTGAATCAACCATTTATCAGATCATGAAGAACTTCAAGGAGAGCGGTTCAATTGTTGTGAAGAAGGCTTTATGGCGCCCTAGAAGGTCCAGCAAGCGCCAGGACCAGTGCATCTTCACGCACAGTGAGGCAAAGACTTTTGGAGGATGGCCTGGTGTCAAGAAGGGCAGCAAAGAAGCCACTTCTCTCCAGGAAAAATATTAGGGACAGACTGATATTCTGCAAAGGTATTCTGATATTCTGATGAATCCCCTTTCCAATTGTTTGGGGCAACCGGAAAAAGGCTTGTACGGAGAAGACAAGGTGAGCGCTACCAACAGTCCTGTGTCATGCCAACAGTAAAGCATCCTGAGACCATTCATGTGTGGGGTTGCTTCTCAGCCAAGGGAGTGGGCTCACTCACAATTTTGCCTAAGAACACAGCCATGAATAAAGAATGTTACCAACACATTCTCCGAGAGCAACTTCTCCCAACCATCCAGGAACAGTTTGGTGATGAACAATGCCTTTTCCAGCATGATGGAGCACCTTGCCATAAGGAAAAAGTGCTAACTAAGTGGCTTGGGGAACAAAACATTGATATTTTGGGTCCATGGCCAGGAAACTACCCAGACCTTAATCCCACTGAGAACTTGTGGTCAATCCTCAAAAGGCGGGTGGACAAATAAAATAAAAAATAATATTGACAAACTTCAAGCATTGATTATGAAAGAATTGTCTGCCATCAGTCAGGATGTGGCCCAGAAGTTAATTGACAGCATGCCAGGGCGGATTGCAGAGGTCTTGAAAAAGAAGGGTCAACACTGCAAATATTGACTCTTTGCATCAACTTCATGTATTTGTCAATAAAAGCCATTGACACTTATGAAATGCTTGTATACTTCAGTATTCCATAGTAACATCTGACAAAAATATCTAAAGACACTGAAGCAGCAGACTTTGTGAAACTTAATATTTGTGTCATTCTCAACATTTTTGGCCACGACTGTACATACCCAGCGTGCAACAGATTTTCAGGAGTTGTGACCCGTTTTTGTTTGTTATGATGTCGTCGTTGTGCCGAGGGGGCATATGGGGGAGGGAATGCTGTTACCTCCAGGTAGGTGTTTGTTCCACTGTGCACTGAGGGTGTCATCCAGTCCTGGCATTTAGGTCACCACAGACGAGTACATGTCCCTGGGCCTGGAAATGATTGATTGAGGATGGAAAGCTGTCTTCATTAAAGTTTGGTGATTCTAGTGGGGGGATTATAGGTAGCACACAGTATGACATTTTTTTCTGTTCAGATCATTTCCTTTTGAATGTCTAGCCAAATGTAAAATGTTCCTGTTTTGATTAATTTAATAGAGTGAGTTAGCTCTGCTCTATACCAAATTAGCATACCCCCTGAGTCACTTCCCTGTTTCACACCTGGTAGTTTGGTGGATGGGACTACCAGCTCTCTGTAACCTGTAGGGCAACCAGTGAGTCCATCTCCTCTATACCATGTATCTTGTAGGATGACAATGTCTGTATTTCTGATTTCTTTGGTTTCTCTGAAGTCCAGGTTCCAGCTCTTTAGGCCAAAGGCAGATGACCTCAGGCCTTGGAAATTCCAGGATGAGATAGTGAAGGCTTTGTGTTCCATAAAGGGTCCAATGTTGTTAGTCGTGTGGTTTGGCCTCAGACCAGTAAGTGTGAGCAGAGCCTGCTGAGCATCTGGTACATGCGATTGGCTTGGGCTAGTGTAAGAGTTCTGGTGGGCCTGTTTGCCTGCTCATGGCCTGGACGTATGTGTGACATTCATGTTGAGGTCCTCTTTGCGGAAGTGGGGGCATGGGGTGGGCAGGAGGAGCATAGGTCTGATCTGAGGGGGCCTAAATGGGGTGTGGGCATGGTTGACTTGGGGGTGTTGATTGGTTGGGGTGGGGGTGTGGATGTGGCTGGTGGTGCTGTGGTCTGGATGTAGGTCCTTTTGGCGTGGCTCCTCTATGTGTAGGTTCCGGGGAGGGAGGGACCCTGCAGGTCGGGAGAGTGTCTTGCTGGTCTGGGTGGGGTGTTTGTTGATCCTGTGTGAGGTGTTGGGGCTGCGGTTGAGGGTGATGTCTTTTAGGGTCCAGGTAAAAGGTGGACACTGCTGCCTTGTATAGGTGGACCTGGTCATAAAGGCGTATATTTCTCAAGAGAGAGCTTATCCTGCTGAGCTATCACTTTGATTATGTGAAAGTCCAGCTGAAACTGTTTTGGGTTGCCCTGTACCATTACTGTTCCAGACTTGTACAGGTTGACATTGGCTGACTAAGAGTCCTCGTTGTCTAAAATAGCACTCTGCCATAACAGGGGATGGTCTGTGTGGAAGATTATTTGCTTATGTTGCTTATGTTCCCATTTTTATAACAGGCATCAAAAAGTGTCTCTTGATTTTCCATAAAGAGCTTCTTTTTGTACCCTTTCCTTATCATACCTTTCAGTGCCTTTTAATTTTTATCATCCGGAGGGAATTGTATTGTAATGACCTCTGAACAGTGGTAGGGGAATTCAAAGGCCTCTGCATTTGGGTGGGATAAGCTGTGAAACTCTCCTGCCATTGTTTGGCTCAAGGGCTTTGACACCTCTCACTCCAAACCTCAGTGCTAATTGAAGTGGCAGTCAGATGTGTTCTGTTTTAGCAACCTTGGTAGCCTTAACTTAGCATTCAGTCCTTAAAATGTAAAATATATCATTGTAACATATTTTTCTTCTTGGGTTTAAAAATAGCTTCAGACTTAACATGACTCACTCAGTTCCAGGTTGGATGGTGTTTTCACATTTCTGTTGTTTGTTT
>NC_068427.1:40161395-40203895 GCF_023373465.1 Oncorhynchus keta | reverse complement strand
TTCTCCCCCTCCCTCTCTTTCTCCCCCTCCCTCTCTCTTTCTAAAATTCTCCTTATTTCTCTCCCCCTCTTTCTCTCTCTCTCTCTGCCCTCTCTCGCTCTCCTCCTCTTTCTCTTCCTCCCTCTCTCTATCTCTGCCTCTACTCTATCTCCCCCTCTATCTGCCCCTCTTTCTCTCTCCTCCTCTTTCTCACTCCCTCTCTCCTCTGAATCCCTGTGGAGACAACACTGCTGCTGCTGGCTGAGCTATCTGTCTCTCTCACCCGGCTAGAACAAAGAAGCCATTGCTCACTGTCACCAGGAAACAGAGGGGAGAGAAAGGGGGGAGAGAGAGAGATGGGGAGAGAGAGAGAGGCCCACTGTAATCATCGCTCTTCTGTCAGTCCTCTGTAGAAAGGTAGGGATTATTTAGCAAGGGTTGTTTGTGAAACAAGAGGGCCCCTGTACTCTCTGTCTCCCTCCACAAACACACACACACACATGCACACACACACACACACACACACACACACACACACACACACACACACACACACACACACACACACACACACACACACACACACACACACACACACACACACACACAACACACACACACACACACACACACCCCCCTGTGTGGCCTCACCTGTAGAGACACTTCACCTGATTAACCAGCTGCTGAGAAGGTTGTAATGGGTAGGGGAGGGCAGAGTAGAGAGGAGAGGAGAAGTAAACAACACCATTAAAACCACGTGAGACACTTCACCTGATTAACCAGCCTCACCTGAGAGACAGACTAGAGACACTTCACCTGATTAACCAGCCTCACCTGAGAGACAGACTAGAGACACTTCACCTGACTAACCAGCCTCACCTGAGAGACAGACGAGAGACACTTCACCTGATTAACCAGCCTCACCTGAGAGACAGACTAGAGACACTTCACCCAATTAACCAGCCTCACCTGAGAGACAGACTAGAGACACTTCACCTGACAAACCAGCCTCACCTGAGAGACAGACTAGAGACACTTCACCTGACAAACCAGCCTCACCTGAGAGACAGACAACACAGATAGAAAGAGATGTGTATGCAGTGTGTATGGAGGCAGATCTACATGGACCTTTCTATTTTCATATTTCCATATGGAGGTTGTCAGGGAAGGAAACTCCAGAAGGTCAATTTCAAGGAGAAAGAAAGCGAGAGTGAGAATTAAAGAAAGAAGGAGAGAACTAAGAGGGAGAGAGAGAGAGACAGAGGGAGAGAGAGACAGAGGGATTAACCAGCCTCACCTGAGAGACAGAGGAAGATTAAATAGCCTCACCTGAGAGACAGACAGAGACACTTCACCTGATTAACCAGCCTCACCTGAGAGACAGAGAGAAACAGAGCCTCACCTGAGAGAGAGAGAGACACTTCACCTGAGCCTCACCTGAGAGACAGAGAGACACTTCACCTGATTAACCAGCCTCACCTGAGAGACAGACTAGAGACACTTCACCTGATTAACCAGCCTCACCTGAGAGACAGGCTAGAGAGATTAACCAGACCTGAGAGACAGAGGGAGAGAGGGAGGGGAGGCAGGGAGGAGGTTGAGGAGGGAGGGAGGTCAATTTCAAGGAGAAAGAGGAGAGTGAGAATTAAAGAGAGGAGAGAGAGGGAGAGAGAGAGAGAGAGGAGAGGGAGAGAGGACAGAGGGAGACAGAGGGAGAGAGAGAAGGAAGGAGAGGAGAGGAAGGAAGGGAGGAAGAACAGGGGAGGGAGGGAGGGAGGGGAGGGAGGGAGGGAGGGAGGGAGGGAGGGGAGAGATAGAGAGAGAGAGAGAGAGAGAGAGAGAGAGAGAGAGAGAGAGAGAGAGGGGAGGGAGGGAGAGGGAGGGAGGGAGGGAGGGAGGGAGGGAGGGAGGGAGGGAGGGAGGGAGGGAGAGATCGAGAGAGAGAGAGAGAGAGAGAGAGAGAGAGAGAGAGAGAGAGAGAGAGAGAGGGAGAGAGGGAGAGAGGAGAGAGAGAGAGGGGGGGCGGCAAGGGGAGGGTGGTTTGTTGTTTCTTTGTGTGTCTGTGTGTATGTCTGGCTGGCTGATTGGCTGGCTGTCTGACTGTCTCTCACTTGGTCTGTATGCATGTCTGTTTGTCTATCTGTGTGTCTGTCTGGTTGTCTGTGTGTCTGGCTGTGTGTGTCTGTGTGTCTGTCTGTCTGCTTGCACCCAACTCAGGCGATATGTGTCCCTGTCCCTGTGGCTCTCCTCTCCTCCTCAGACAGCATCCATATATTTGTGAAAATGGGTCACCCTGTGCCTCTCTTTCCCTCTCTCTACGCCTCACAGTCCCGTCTCTCACAATTTGGGCCGCAGCGTTTTTTTCTCTCCTCTTTTTTGTTTTCAGAGCGTCTATTTTAGTACCTTCAGGAATTTGAAGCTCTAATTGATTTGTTTTCAGCAGGCTGTATTTTTAGATCGCAGACTGTGTCTGTCTGATTGAAATGCAAGTAGCTAGTGAGTACTCTACTGTACCCACAACAAGAAGTTATATCAATAGAAAAATGTATGGAATGGCAGAAATACAAGTTTGACCTGAGATATTGTGTGACAGGCTGATCTGTTATTGAAAGCTGCCCATTTCCAAGTACAGGTATGGATTGACGGTGGAATGTTACCCAGTCTGGTTCCTGTCCTCTGTTAGGTCATCACAGAGTGACCCCGAGCTTCCTGCTCTCCATCTTCACTGTAACTCCATCCTGCCCTCTGTCCTATCCTCCATCCTGCCCTCTATCTCTACTTCTCTGTCCTATCCTCCATTCTGCCCTCTATCTCTACTTCTATGTCCTATCCTCCATCCTGCCCTCTATCTCTACTTCTCTGTCCTATCCTCCATCCTGCCCTCTATCTCTACTTCTCTGTCCTATCCTCCATCCTGCCCTCTATCTCTACTTCTCTGTCCTATCCTCCATCCTTCCCTCTAGCTCTACTTCTCTGTCCTATCCTCCATCCATCCTGCCCTCTATCTCTACTTCTCTGTCCTATCCTTCATCCTGCCCTCTTTCTCTACTTCTCTGTCCTATCCTCCATCTCTACTTCTCTGTCCTATCCTCCATCCTTCCCTCTATCTCTACTTCTCTGTCCTATCCTCCATCCTTCCCTCTATCTCTACTTCTCTGTCCTATCCTCCATCCTGCCCTCTATCTCTACTTCTCTGTCCTATCCTCCATCCTGCCCTCTATCTCTACTTCTCTGTCCTATCCTCCATCCTGCCCTCTATCTCTACTTCTCTGTCCTATCCTCCATCCTGCCCTCTATCTCTACTTCTCTGTCCTATCCTCCATCCTTCCCTCTATCTCTACTTCTCTGTCCTATCCTCCATCCTTCCCTCTATCTCTACTTCTCTGTCCTATCCTCCATCCCGCCCTCTATCTCTACTTCTATCCTACATGTCCTATCCTCCATCCTGCCCTCTATCTCTACTTCTCTGTCCTATCCTCCATCCTGCCCTCTATCTCTACTTCTATGTCCTATCCTCCATCCTTCCCTTTATCTCTACTTCTATGTCCTATCCTCCATCCTGCCCTCTATCTCTACTTCTATGTCTATCCTCCATCCTGCCCTCTATCTCTACTTCTCTGTCCTATCCTCCATCCTGCCCTCTATCTCTCTCTACTTCTCTGTCCTATCCTCCATCTCCATCCTGCCCTCTATCTCTACTTCTCTGTCCTATCCTCCATCCTTCCCTCTGTCTTATCCTCCATCCTTCCCTCTATCTCTACTTCTATGTCCTATCCTCCATCCTTCCCTCTATCTCTACTTCTCTGTCCTATCCTCCACATCCTTCCCTCTATCTCTACTTCTCTGTCCTATCCTCCATCCTCCCCTCTATCTCTACTTCTCTGTCCTATCCTACATCCTTCCCTTCTATCTCTACTTCTATGTCCTATCCTCCATCATTCCTCCATCTCTACTTCTCTGTCCTATCCTCCATCCTTCCCTCTATCTCTACTTCTCTGTCCTATCCTACATCCTTCCCTCTATCTCTACTTCTCTGTCCTATCCTCCATCTTTCCCTCTATCTCTACTTCTCTGTCCTATCCTCCATCCTGCCCTCTATCTCTACTTCTCTGTCCTATCCTACATCCTTCCCTCTATCTCTACTTCTCTGTCCTATCCTCCATCCTTCCCTCTATCTCTACTTCTCTGTCCTATCCTCCATCCTTCCCTCTATCTCTACTTCTCTGTCCTATCCTCCATCCTTCCCTCTATCTCTACTTCTCTGTCCTATCCTACATCCTTCCCTCTATCTCTACTTCTCTGTCCTATCCTACATCCTTCCCTCTATCTCTACTTCTCTGTCCTATCCTACATCCTTCCCTCTATCTCTACCTCTCTGTCCTATCCTCCATCCTTCCCTCTATCTCTACCTCTCTGTCCTATCCTCCATCCTTCCCTCTATCTCTACCTCTCTGTCCTATCCTCCATCCTCCTCTCCTTCCATCCCTTCTCTGTCCTATCCTCCATCCTGCCCTCTATCTCTACCTCTCTGTTCTATCCTCCATCCTCCTCTCCTTCCATCCCTTCTCTGTCCTATCCTCCATCCTTCCCTCTGTCCTAGCCTCCATCCTTCCCTCTATCTCTACTTCTCTGTCCTATCCTCCATCCTCCTCTCCTTCCATCCCTTCTCTGTCCTATCCTCCATCCTTCCCTCTGTCCTAGCCTCCATTCTTCCCTCTATCTCTACTTCTCTGTCCTATCCTCCATCCTTCCCTCTATCTCCACCTCTCTGTCCTATCCTACATCCTTCCCTCTATCTCTACCTCTCTGTCCTATCCTCCATCCTTCCCTCTATCTCTACCTCTCTGTCCTATCCTCCATCCTCCTCTCCTTCCATCCCTTCTCTGTCCTATCCTCCATCCTGCCCTCTATCTCTACCTCTCTGTTCTATCCTCCATCCTCCTCTCCTTCCATCCCTTCTCTGTCCTATCCTCCATCCTTCCCTCTGTCCTATCCTCCATCCTTCCCTCTATCTCTACCTCTCTGTCCTATCCTCCATCCTCCTCTCCTTCCATCCTTCTCTGTCCTATCCTACATCCTTCCCTCTGTCCTATCCTCCATCCTGCCCTCTATCTCTACTTCTCTGTCCTATCCTACATCCTTCCCTCTATCTCTACTTCTCTGTCCTATCCTCCATCCTCCTCTCCTTCCATCCCTTCTCTGTCCTATCCTCCATCCTGCCCTCTATCTCTACCTCTCTGTTCTATCCTCCATCCTCCTCTCCTTCCATCCCTTCTCTGTCCTATCCTCCATCCTTCCCTCTGTCCTGTCCATATCCCTCCATCCTGCCCTCTATCTCTATCTTCTCTGTCCTATCCTACATCCTTCCCTCTATCTCTACTTCTCTGTCCTATCCTCCATCTTTCCCTCTATCTCTACTTCTCTGTCCTATCCTCCATCCTCCTCTCCTTCCATCCCTTCTCTGTCCTATCCTACATCCTTCCCTCTATCTCTACTTCTCTGTCCTATCCTCCATCCTTCCCCCTCTATCTCTCCCTCTCTGCCCCAACATCCATCCTTCCCTCTATCTCTCTCCTCTCTGCCCTCAACATCCATCCTTCCCTCTATCTCTACCTCTCTGTACTTTGCTCCATCCTTCCCTCTATCTCCCTCTCTGCCCCAACATCCATCCTTCCCTCTATCTCTACCTCTCTGTACTTTGCTCCATCCTTCCCTCTATCTCTCCCTCTCTGCCCCAACATCCATCCTTCCCTCTATCTCTACCTCTCTGTACTTTGCTCCATCCTTCCCTCTATCTCTCCCTCTCTGCCCCAACATCCATCCTTCCCTCTATCTCTACCTCTCTGTCCTAACATCCATCCTTCCCTCTATCTCTCCCTCTCTGTCCTAACATCCATCCTTCCCTCTATCTCTTCCTCTCTGCCCTAACATCCATCCTTCCCTCTAGCTCTCCCTCTCTTTCCTAACATCCATCCTTCCCTCTATCACTACTTCAATGTCCAATCCTCCATCCTTCCCTCTATCTCTACTTCTATGTCCTATCCTACATCCTTCCCTCTATCTCTACTTCTCTGTCCTATCCTCCATCTTTCCCTCTATCTCTACTTCTCTGTCCTATCCTACATCCTTCCCTCTATCTCTCCCTCTCTGCCCCAACATCCATCCTTCCCTCTATCTCTACTTCTCTGTCCTTTGCTCCATATCTCTACTTCTCTGTCCTATCCTCCATCCTGCCCTCTATCTCTACTTCTCTGTCCTATCCTCCATCCTTCCCTCTGTCTTATCCTCCATCCTTCCCTCTATCTCTACTTCTATGTCCTATCCTCCATCCTTCCCTCTATCTCTACTTCTCTGTCCTATCCTACATCCTTCCCTCTATCTCTACTTCTCTGTCCTATCCTACATCCTTCCTTCTTTCTCCACTTCTATGTCCTATCCTCCATCCTTCCCTCTGTCCTATCCTCCATCTCTACTTCTCTGTCCTATCCTCCATCCTTCCCTCTATCTCTACTTCTCTGTCCTATCCTACATCCTTCCCTCTATCTCTACTTCTCTGTCCTATCATCCATCCTTCCCTCTATCTCTACTTCAATGTCCAATCCTACATCCTTCCCTATATCTCTACTTCTCTGTCCTATCCTACATCCTTCCCTCTATCTCTACCTCTCTGTCCTATCCTCCATCCTTCCCTCTATCTCTACCTCTCTGTCCTATCCTCCATCCTCCTCTCCTTCCATCCCTTCTCTGTCCTATCCTCCATCCTGCCCTCTATCTCTACCTCTCTGTTCTATCCTCCATCCTCCTCTCCTTCCATCCCTTCTCTGTCCTATCCTCCATCCTTCCCTCTGTCCTAGCCTCCATCCTTCCCTCTATCTCTACTTCTCTGTCCTATCCTCCATCCTTCCCTCTATCTCCACCTCTCTGTCCTATCCTACATCCTTCCCTCTATCTCTACCTCTCTGTCCTATCCTCCATCCTTCCCTCTATCTCTACCTCTCTGTCCTATCCTCCATCCTCCTCTCCTTCCATCCCTTCTCTGTCCTATCCTCCATCCTGCCCTCTATCTCTACCTCTCTGTTCTATCCTCCATCCTCCTCTCCTTCCATCCCTTCTCTGTCCTATCCTCCATCCTTCCCTCTGTCCTATCCTCCATCCTTCCCTCTATCTCTACTTCTCTGTCCTATCCTCCATCCTTCCCTCTATCTCTACCTCTCTGTCCTATCCTCCATCCTGCCCTCTATCTCTACCTCTCTGTTCTATCCTCCATCCTCCTCTCCTTCCATCCTTCTCTGTCCTATCCTCCATCCTTCCCTCTGTCCTATCCTCCATCCTGCCCTCTATCTCTACTTCTCTGTCCTATCCTACATCCTTCCCTCTATCTCTACTTCTCTGTCCTATCCTCCATCTTTCCCTCTATCTCTACTTCTCTGTCCTATCCTCCATCCTACTCTCCTTCCATCCCTTCTCTGTCCTATCCTACATCCTTCCCTCTATCTCTACTTCTCTGTCCTATCCTCCATCCTTCCCTCTATCTCTACTTCTCTGTCCCATCTTCCATCCTTCCCTCTATCTCTACCTCTCTGTCCTATCCTCCATCCTTCCCTCTATCTCTCCCTCTCTGCCCCAACATCCATCCTTCCCTCTATCTCTACCTCTCTGTACTTTGCTCCATCCTTCCCTCTATCTCTCCCTCTCTGCCCCAACATCCATCCTTCCCTCTATCTCTACCTCTCTGTACTTTGCTCCATCCTTCCCTCTATCTCTCCCTCTCTGCCCCAACATCCATCCTTCCCTCTATCTCTACCTCTCTGTACTTTGCTCCATCCTTCCCTCTATCTCTCCCTCTCTGCCCCAACATCCATCCTTCCCTCTATCTCTACCTCTCTGTCCTAACATCCATCCTTCCCTCTATCTCTTCCTCTCTGCCCTAACATCCATCCTTCCCTCTAGCTCTCCCTCTCTTTCCTAACATCCATCCTTCCCTCTATCACTACTTCAATGTCCAATCCTCCATCCTTCCCTCTATCTCTACTTCTATGTCCTATCCTACATCCTTCCCTCTATCTCTACTTCTCTGTCCTATCCTCCATCTTTCCCTCTATCTCTACTTCTCTGTCCTATCCTACATCCTTCCCTCTATCTCTCCCTCTCTGCCCCAACATCCATCCTTCCCTCTATCTCTACTTCTCTGTCCTATCCTACATCCTTCCCTCTATCTCTCCCTCTCTGCCCCAACATCCATCCTTCCCTCTATCTCTACTTCTCTGTCCTTTGCTCCATCCTTCCCTCTATCTCTACTTCTCTGTCCTATCCTACATCCTTCCCTCTATCTCTACCTCTCTGTCCTATCCTACATCCTTCCCTCTATCTCTACTTCTCTGTCCTATCCTCCATCCTTCCCTCTATCTCTACTTCTCTGTCCTATCCTCCATCCTGCCCTCTATCTCTCCCTCTCTGCCCCAACATCCATCCTTCCCTCTATCTCTCCCTCTCTGTCCTAACATCCATCCCTCCCTCTATTTCTACCTCTTCTGTCCTAACATCCATCCTTCCCTCTTTCTCTACCTCTCTGTCCTATCCTCCATCCTTCCCTCTATCTCTCCCTCTCTGTCCCAACATCCATCCTTCCCTCTATCTCTACCTCTCTGTCCTAACATCCATCCTTCCCTCTTCTCTCCTCTCTGTCCTAACATCCATCCTTCCCTCTATCTCTCCTCTCTGTACTTTCCTAACATCCATCCTTCCCTCTATCACTACTTCAATGTCCAATGCTCCATCCTTCCCTCTATCTCTACTTCTATGTCCTTCCTATCATCCTTCCCATCCATCTATCTCTACTTCTCTGTCCTATCCTCCATCTTTCCCTCTATCTCTACTTCTCTGTCCTATCCTAATCATCCTTCCCTCTATCTCTCCCTCTCTGCCCCAACATCCATCCTTCCCCATCTTTCCCTCTATCTCTACTTCTCTGTCCTATCCTACATCCTTCCCTCTATCTCTCCCTCTCTGCCCCAACATCCATCCTTCCCTCTATCTCTACTTCTCTGTCCTTTGCTCCATCCTTCCCTCTATCTCTACTTCTCTGTCCTATCCTACATCCTTCCCTCTATCTCTACCTCTCTGTCCTATCCTACATCCTTCCCTCTATCTCTACTTCTCTGTCCTATCCTCCATCCTTCCCTCTATCTCTACTTCTCTGTCCTATCCTCCATCCTGCCCTCTATCTCTCCCTCTCTGCCCCAACATCCATCCTTCCCTCTATCTCTCCCTCTCTGTCCTAACATCCATCCCTCCCTCTATTTCTACCTCTCTGTCCTAACATCCATCCTTCCCTCTTTCTCTACCTCTCTGTCCTAACATCCATCCTTCCCTCTATCTCTCCCTCTCTGTCCTAACATCCATCCTTCCCTCTATCTCTACCTCTCTGTCCTAACATCCATCCTTCCCTCTTTCTCTACCTCTCTGTCCTAACATCCATCCTTCCCTCTATCTCTCCCTCTCTGTCCTAACATCCATCCTTCCCTCTATCTCTACTTCTCTGTCCTATCCTCCATCCTTCACTCTATCTCTACTTCTCTGTCCTATCCTCCATCCTTCCCTCTATCTCTACTTCTCTGTCCTTTGCTACATCCTTCCCTCTATCTCTACTTCTCTGTCCTTTGCTACATCCTTCCCTCTATCTCTACTTCTCTGCCCTTTGCTACATCCTTCCCTCTATCTCTACTTCTCTGTCCTTTGCTCCATCCTCCTCTCCTTCCATCCCTTCTCTGTCTAGCCCTGCTTCTCTTCCCTCTCTCTCTCCCAGACGGCCAGCTGACCTACAGAGCAGATCCCAGCAGCCGTCTGAGAGAAGGCCCAACACAACCTCACATCCCCCCTCCATCCCCCTTCTCCTGTCCACTAGAGGAAATGCTGCAGGCAGCCTGCCATCCACAGCACAGCCAGAGCCACAGCCGAGGCAGCATGCCTGTCTCTCTCTCTGCCCCTCACACAGGGATTGCAGCCCGGACGCCCGGGGAAGCCAAGTTTGACAAGATAATGGATTGCCATGCATGCATATTCGCCGCTGCAGTTTTTTACATTTCACAGCCCAGTAACTCTCAGTACAGAAGCAGTGGTGAAGGGTAGAGAGAGGGGCGGACGGTTAGGGGACATGGAGAGAAGGAGGGTTAGGGGACATGGAGAGGGAGGGAGTGTTAGGGGACATGGAGAGAAGGAGGGTTAGGGGACATGGCGAGAGGGACGGAGGGTTAGGGGACATGGAGAGGGAGGGAGGGTTAGGGGACATGGAGAGAAAGAGAGAGGGATAGGGGACACGGAGAGAGGGAGGGAGGGATAGGGGACATGGAGAGAAAGAGGGAGGGAGGGTTAGGGGACATGAAGAGGGAGGGAGTGTTAGGGGTCATGGAGAGAGAGAGGGAGGGTTAGGGGACATGGAGAGAGAGAGGGAGGGTTAGGGGACATGGAGGGAGGGTTAGGGGACATGGAGAGAGGAAAGGACGGTTTGGTGACATGGAGAGGGAGGGAGGGTTAGGGGACATGGAGAGGGAGGGAGGGTTAGGGGACATGGAGAGAGGGAGGGAGGGTTAGTGACATGGAGAGGGAGGGAGGGTTGGGGGACATGGAGAGAGAGAGGGAGGGATAGGGGACATTGAGAGAGGTTGGGAGGGTTAGGTGACATGGAGAGGGAGGGAGAGGGAGGGAGGGTTAGGGGACATGGAGAGAGGGGGAGGGTTAGGTGACATGGAGAGGGAGAGGGTTACGGGACATGGAGAGAGGGAGGGTTAGGGGACATGGAGAGAGAAGGATAGGGAGGGTTAGGTGACATGGAGAGAAAGAGGGAGGGTTAGGGGACATGGAGAGAGAGGGAGGTTTAGGGGACATGGAGAGAGAGGGAGGTTTAGGGGACATGGAGAGGGAAGAAGAGGGATTAAAGATTCTGTAAGGCTGGGGGTGGGGAGCGCGTTAAAACAATACACCTACGTCCATTTTAATCCATTTTGAATTGTATTGTGCTTTCTCTCTCTCCATGTCCCCTAACCCTCTGTCCCTCTCTCCATGTCCCCTAACCATCTGTCCCTCTCTCCATGTCCCCTAACCCTCCCTCCCTCTCTCTCTCCATGTCCCCTAACCCTCTGTCCCTCTCTCCATGTCCCCTAACCATCTGTCCCTCTCTCCATGTCCCTAACCCCCCCCCCCTCTCTCTCTCCATGTCCCCTAACCCTCCCTCTCTCTCTCATGTCCCCTAACCCTCTGTCTCTCTCTCCATGTCCCTAACCCTCTGTCCCTCTCTCCATGTCCCCTAACCCTCTGTCCCTCTCTCCATGTCCCCTAACCCTCTGTCCCTCTCTCCATGTCCCCTAACCCTCTCCCTCTCTCTCTCCATGTCCCCTAACCCTCCTCCTCTCTCTCTCCATGTCCCTAACCCTCCCTCCCTCTCTCTCCATGTCCCCTAACCCCCAGTCCCTCTCTCCATGTCCCCTAACCCTCTGTCCCTCTCTCCATGTCCCCTAACCCTCCCTCCCTCCCTCTCTCCATGTCCCCTAACCCTCCCTCCCTCTCTCTCTCCATGTCCCCTAACCCTCTGTCCCTCTCTCCATGTCCCCTAACCCTCTGTCCCTCTCTCCATGTCCCCTAACCCTCTGTCCCTCTCTCCATGTCCCCTAACCCTCTGTCCCTCTCTCCATGTCCCCTAACCCTCTGTCTCTCTCTCCATGTCCCCTAACCCTCTGTCCCTCTCTCCATGTCCCCTAACCCTCTGTCCCTCTCTCCATGTCCCCTAACCCTCTGTCCCTCTCTCCATGTCCCCTAACCCTCTCTCTCTCTCTCCATGTCCCCTAACCCTCTGTCCCTCTCTCCATGTCCCCTAACCCTCTGTCTCTCTCTCTCTCCATGTCCCCTAACCCTCTGTCTCTCTCTCTCTCTCCATGTCCCCTAACCCTCTGTCTCTCTCTCCATGTCCCCTAACCCTCTGTCCCTCTCTCCATGTCCCCTAACCCTCTGTCCCTCTCCATGTCCCCTAACCCTCTGTCTCTCTCTCTCCCATGTCCCCTAACCCTCTGTCCCTCTCTCCATGTCCCCTAACCATCTGTCCCTCTCTCCATGTCCCCTAACCCTCCCCCTCCCTCTCTCCATGTCCCCTAACCATCCCTCCCTCTCTCTCTCCATGTCCCCTAACCCTCCCTCCCTCTCTCTCTCCATGTCCCCTAACCCCTGTCCCTCTCTCCATGTCCCCTAACCCTCTGTCCCTCTCTTCATGTCCCCTAACCCTCCCTCCCTCCCTCTCTCCATGTCCCCTAACCCTCCCTCCCTCTCTCTCTCCATGTCCCCTAACCCTCTGTCCCTCTCTCCATGTCCCCTAACCCTCTGTCCCTCTCTCCATGTCCCCCTAACCCTCTGTCCCTCTCTCCATGTCCCCTAACCCTCTGTCCCTCTCTCCATGTCCCCTGACCCTCTGTCTCTCTCTCCATGTCCCCTAACCCTCTGTCCCTCTCTCCATGTCCCCTAACCCTCTGTCCCTCTCTCCATGTCCCCTAACCCTCTGTCCCTCTCTCCATGTCCCCTAACCCTCTGTCTCTCTCTCTCTCCATGTCCCCTAACCCTCTGTCTCTCTCTCTCTCCATGTCCCCTAACCCTCTGTCTCTCTCTCCATGTCCCCTAACCCTCTGTCTCTCTCTCCATGTCCCCTAACCCTCTGTCCCTCTCTCCATGTCACCTAACCCTCTGTCCCTCTCTCTCTCTATGTCCCCTAACCCTCTGTCCCTCTCTCTCTCCATGTCCCCTAACCCTCTGTCCCTCTCTCCATGTCCCCTAACCCTCTGTCTCTCTCTCTCTCTCCATGTCCCCTAACCCTCTGTCTCTCTCTCCATGTCCCCTAACCCTCTGTCCCTCTCTCCATGTCCCCTAACCCTCTGTCCCTCTCTCCATGTCCCCTAACCCTCTGTCTCTCTCTCTCTCCATGTCCCCTAACCCTCTGTCCCTCTCTCCATGTCCCCTAACCATCTGTCCCTCTCTCCATGTCCCCTAACCCTCCCCCCTCTCTCTCTCCGTGTCCCCTAACCATCCCTCCCTCTCTCTCTCCATGTCCCCTAACCCTCCCTCCCTCTCTCTCTCCATGTCCCCTAACCCCCTGTCCCTCTCTCCATGTCCCCTAACCCTCTGTCCCTCTCTTCATGTCCCCTAACCCTCCCTCCCTCCTCCATGTCCCTAACCCTCCATGTCCCCTAACCCTCTGTCCTCCATGTCCCTAACCCTCTGTCCCTCTCTCCATGTCCCCTATAACCCTCTGTCCCTCTCTCCATGTCCCCTAACCCTCTGTCCCTCTCTCCATGTCCCCTAACCCTCTGTCTCTCTCTCTCCATGTCCCCTAACCCTCTGTCTGTCTCTCTCTCTCCATGTCCCCTAACCCTCTGTCCCTCTCTCCATGTCCCCTAACCCTCTGTCCCTCTCTCCATGTCCCCTAACCCTCTGTCTCTCTCTCTCTCCATGTCCCCTAACCCTCTGTCTCTCTCTCTCTCCATGTCCCCTAACCCTCTGTCTCTCTCTCCATGTCCCCTAACCCTCTGTCTCTCTCTCCATGTCCCCTAACCCTCTGTCCCTCTCTCCATGTCACCCTAACCCTCTGTCCCTCTCTCTCTCTATGTCCCCTAACCCTCTGTCCCTCTCTCTCTCCATGTCCCCTAACCCTCTGTCCCTCTCTCCATGTCCCCTAACCCTCTGTCCCTCTCTCCATGTCCCCTAACTCTCTGTCCCTCTCTCCATGGCCCCTAACCCTCCCTCTCTCTCTCCATGTCCCCTAACCCTCTGTCTCTCTCTCCATGTCCCCTAACCCTCTGTCCCTCTCTCCATGTCCCCTAACCCTCTGTCCCTCTCTCCATGTCCCCTAACCCTCCCTCCCTCTCTCCATGTCCCCTAACCCTCTGTCCCTCTCTCCATGTCCCCTCACCCTCCCTCCCTCTCTCCATGTCCCCTAACCCTCTGTCCCTCTCTCCATGTCCCCTAACCCTCCCTCCCTCCCTCTCTCCATGTCCCCTAACCCTCCGTCCCTCTCTCTATGTCCCCTAACCCTCCCTCCCTCTCTCCATGTCCTCTCCCTTCCCATCCTCTCTCCTCCCTCCCTCTCTCCTCCTCTCTCCCTCCCTTCCCATCCTCTCTCCTCCCCTCCCTCCCCTCTCCTCCTCTCCCTTCCCATCCTCTCTCCTCCCCTCCCCTCTCCTCCTCTCTCCTCCCTTCCCATCCTCTCCCCTCCCTCCCCTCTCCTCCTCCCCTCCCCTCCTCCCCCCCCCCTCCCTTCACCTCCCCTCCCCTCTCCTCCTCTCTCCTCCCGTCTCCTCTCCTCCTCTCTCCTCCCCTCTCCTTCTCTCCTCCCCTCCACAAGGGGCGCAGAGAGAGTGGAATCCCCCAGTATTAGGGACCCCCCGTGGAGAGAGTGGAATCCCCCAGTATTAGGGACCCCCCTTGGAGAGAGTGGAATCCCCCAGTATTAGGGACCCCCCGTGGAGAGAGTGGAATCCCCCAGTATTAGGGACCCCCCATGGAGAGAGTGGAATCCCCCAGTATTAGGGACCCCTCATGGAGAGAGTGGAATCCCCCAGTATTAGGGACCCCTTGTGGAGAGAGTGGAATCCCCCAGTATTAGGGGCCCCTTGTGGAGAGAGTGGAATCCCCAGTATTAGGGGCCCCTTGTGTGGAGAGAGTGGAATCCCCCAGTATTAGGGACCCCTCATGGAGAGAGTGGAATCCCCCAGTATTAGGGACCCCTTGTGGAGAGAGTGGAATCCCCCAGTATTAGGGGCCCCTTGTGGAGAGAGTGGAATCCCCCAGTATTAGGGACCCCCCGTGGAGAGAGTGGAATCCCCCAGTATTCAGGGCCCCCCGTGGAGAGAGTGGAAACGCCTGGATGCCTTTAGTGTTGGATCCTTAGTGCTCTGTGTGGTGGTTCTGTTTTTATACTTGGATCAGATGGGCCGTCCATTTCCACAGCTGTTTGTGAAGAGGCTTGAATGTGTGCTCGGATATAAACACACACACACACACACACACACGCACGCACGCACACACACACACACACACACACACACACACACACACACACACACACACACACACACACACACACACACACACACACACACACACACACACACACACACACACACACACACACACACTGCTTTGGCCTGTTGTGACATGCTACTACTCTGCTACTCTTCTCTTCGCTCTACACTACACTCTCATGGCTCTCTCCACACCTCCACCCTCAGACTACACACTCCACTCCAGCTCTCCACTGAGTAGCTGTCCGAGGACCATGCGAGCTAGTTTACTACCCAGTCAGTCTCTTTTTAAAACATGATAACACCTCTCTGAAAAACAAAGAGCCTACCTGTTCAGAATGTGAGGCCGAAGCACAGCGCTCCTCTTGTTGAATTTTACCGCGGCAATCCAGCTGTCACAGACTCATTATCAGTTTCCTGTAATTTCCCATTTCACAGTGTCTGTTGGGTATTATGTGTTGCATAACTCACGCCTCAACATACACAGACGGAAGCTGCAATTATACCACCAACAGGCTAATCATTGTCTGGTAATGTCACGCCCTGACCTTAGAGAGACTTTTTATTTCTCTATTTGGTTGGGTCGGGGTGTGATTTGGGTGGGCATTCTAGTTTGTCTATTTCTTTGTTGGCCGGGTGTGGTTCCCAATCAGAGGGAGCTGTCTTTATCGTTGTCTCTGATTGGAGATCATACTTAGGCAGCCTTTTTTCCCACTTTAGTTTGTGGGATCTTGCTTTTGTATAATTGCTGTGTAGCCTACAGAACTTTACATTAGTTTTGTATTTTGTTGTTTTTCGGTGTTCATTTTTAATAAAGTAAGATGTTCGCCTACCACGCTGCACCTTGGTCTCCTCATTCTAACGAGCGTGACAGGTAAACATTTTGGGGTTTGAGAAAAGTGCTATAAACATACATTTCATTATTATTATCATTAGTATTATTATTATTAGTAGTATTATCATTATTATTATCATTATTATTATTAGCATTGTTATCATTATTATTATCATTGTTATCATTATTATTAGCATTATTATCATTATCATTATTATCATTATTATTATTATCATTATTATCAGTATTATTATTATTATTATTATTATTATCATTATTATTATTATTATCATTATTATTATTATTATCATTATTGTTATTACAATTATTATCATTATTATATATTATTATATATTTATTTCACCTTTACTTATCCAGGTAGGCCAGTTGAGAACAAATTCTCATTTACAACTGTGACCTGGCCAAGATAAAGCAAAGCAGTGCGACACAAACAACAGCACAGAGTTACACATGGAATAAACAAACGTACAGTCAATAACACAATAGAAAAAGTATATATATACAGTGAGTCCAAATGAGGTAAGACAATAAATAGGCCGTAGTGGCAAAATAATTACAATATAGCAATTAAACACTGGAGTGATAGATGAGCAGAAGATGAATGTTCAAGTAGAGATACTGGGGTGCAAAGGAGCAAAATAAATTAAATAGATAACAGTATGGGGATGAGGTAGTTGGATGGGCTATTTACAGATGTGCTATGTACAGGTGCAGTAATCTGTGAGATGCTCTGATAGCTGGTGCTTAAAGCTAGTGAGGGAGGTAAGAGTCTCCAGCTTCAGTGATATTTGCAGTTCGTTCCAGTCATTGGCAGCAGAGAACTGGAAGGAAAGGCGGCCAAAGGAAGAATTGGTTTTGGGGGTGACCAGTGAGATATACCTGCTGGAGCACGTGGTGGGTGCTGCTATGGTGACCAGTGAGCTGAGATAAGGTGGGACTTTACCTAGCAAAGACTTATAGATGACCTCGAGCCAGTGGGTTTGGCGACGAATATGAAGCGAGGGCCAGCCAACGAGAGCATACATGTCGCAGTGGTGGGTAGTATACAGGGCTTTGGTGACAAAACGGATGGCACTGTGATAGACTGCATCCAATTTGCTGAGTAGAGTGTTGGAGGCTATTTTGTAAATGACATCACCGAAGTCAAGGATCGGTAGGATAGTTAGTTTTGCGAGGGTATGTTTGGCAGCATGAGTGAAGGATGCTTTGTTGCGAAATAGTATGCCGATTCTAGATTTAATTTTGGATTGGAGATGCTTAATGTGAGTCTGGAAGAAGAGTTTACAGTCTAACCAGACACCTAGGTATTTGTAGTTGTCCACATATTCTAAGTCAGAGTAGTGATGCTGGGCGGGCGGGCAGGTTTAGGCAGCGATTGGTTGAAGAGCATGCATTTAGTTTTACTTGCATTTAAGAGCACGGAAGGAGTGTTGTATGGCATTATTATCATTATTATTATTATTATCATTATCATCATTACTATCATTACCATTATTATTATTATCATTATTGTTATCATTATCGTCATTGCTATCATTATCATTACTATCATTATCGTTATCATCATTATCGCTGTTATTATTATCGTTATTGTTATTATTTGTATTATCATTATTGTTATTATTATTATTATTATTATTATTATTATTATTATTATTATTATTATTATTATCTATCACTGATGCAGTTTCTGGCCAACCCCAGACAGACAGATGAACTTTACACTGCATGTCTCATTTATATGGAGAGATGATGAGGATTGTCAGTCTTTGCAAGTAGTGTGTGCCCAGTCAGGTCTGGGTAGGGTGGGACAGACTGTATTGAGTCATCCATCCCTGTAGCTGCTTGTTGTTAACAGGTGGACCGGGGAGGAACCTGGGTAATGCCGTGTCAAGGACATAAAGCCAGGACTGTTGTACTGAGCATTTCCTGTGTTAGCAAGCTCTTATTACACATGCAGATACACACAGACACACACAGACAGACACAGACAGACACAGACACACGCAGACACACACACACGCAGACACACACACACATAAACACACAGACACATGCACAGACACAGACAGACGCAGACAGACAGACACAGACACACACAGACACACGCAGACACACGCAGACACACGCAGACACACACAGACACAGACACAGACAGGCATAGACACACACAGACACAGACACAGACACACACAGACACACATAGACACACACAGACACGGATACACACAGACAGACACAGACAGGCACACACAGGCACACACAGGCACACACAGACACACACAGACACACACAGGCACACACAGGCACACACAGACACACACAGGCACACACAGACACACACAGGCACACACAGACACACACAGGCACACACAGGCACACACAGACACACACAGACACACACAGGCGCACACAGAAACGGACACACACGGACACACACAGACACACACAGACACACACAGACACACACAGACACACACAGACAGACACCGACACACACAGACACACACAGGCACACACAGTCGCACACAGGCACACACAGACAGACACCGACACACACAGACACACACAGACAGACACCGACACACACAGACACACACAGACACACACAGGCACACACAGGCACACACAGACACAGTGCACTACTTTTGATCAGGGCTATAAGCCCAAAAGTGTTGCACTATATAAGGAATTAGGGTGCCATTTTGGATTCATTTTAAGCCTGAATGGATCCACCCATTATCCACAAACACACACCTTTTTCAGTAAAACACACAGCCTGCAGTTAGGCTCTATTCTGAGGGAGCAGGCCCTTTCATGTGCTGGGGGAGAGAGACTGGTCTCCTTTTTACTGACACCACTGTCGGTGTGCTCGGCTGAATTCATGTTGCGCTGGTTAGATCACACATCTCACCTGACCCCATCACTTCACTGGTGCTATTACAGTTTTGTACAATCCCTTTGGCACTAATTTCAGAACCTTGTGATCATTTTCAACTCTATAGACACAATACTCAAAACGGTCATCGCTTGTAACACAGGCCGTCCAATGTTCAAAACATTGCATTGCGCATTCACATCTTTAAAGAAACCTTGCACTTGCAGAATCATTGGTTCAAATAACTAATTTATAGTGAAATACCATAGTTTCACTGTGTAGTTGTTCGTTCAATCATTAAATATTGCAGTACAAAATATGTGATACATGTTTCATTATGCTACACGTAAATACATCACTGTAAAAGGACTAGTAGAGAGAATACTACAGACACAGTGGAATAATTGAACAAAATATGAAATTTATTGATGAAATAGAATAAAATCACTCATAGGTTTCTTTGAATCAAAGCAAAAATAATTTACTACAAAAATAGAAAAAAACTACTGTAAAACATCAACTGCAGTGCTCCTCACCTGTATAACTGTAAAACATCAACTGCGGTGCTCCTCACCTGGCTTACTGTAAAACATCACCTGCAGTGTTCCTCACCTGTATTACTGTAAAACATCAACTGCCGTGCTCCTCACCTGGCTTACTGTAAAACATCAACTGCAGTGATCCTCACCTGGCTTACTGTAAAAAGCAAGACAAAACATTGATTACTGTACTTCTATATTTCCATCAACTCTGTCTTGTGGATTTGGCCACAGGTTCTCATCCACATCACAAAGTTTTCATTATCCAAACATCTTGGGAAGAATCTTCGGCAGGGCGAATCCAGGCCTGACACTAGTCTGCCGTGATGTCATTGCATGTGTCATCCATGGCCTGGAGAAGGGCGGCTTGTTTGTGAGGGCGCCTATCATATACCCTCCACCTCCATGTGGAGAAAAATTCCTCAATCGGGTTTTAGGAAAGGAGAGTACGGGGGTAAGTACAGGGTGGTAAATTGTGGATGGGCCTGAAACCATGCTTGCACCATTCTGAGCATGGTGGAACCTGACATTATCCCACACAGCGACGAAGGTCATGCCATCAGCTCTACAGACCTGATTTAGCCCATCAAGGAAGGTTACATTCAAACAACGAATCATGTGGCTGCCTGCAACTCAATATATAGAGTATATAGAGTAGAGAGCTTTAGATGTTGTTCGACCAAACATTACAACGGGCAAGATGAGTAATCTAAGCAACTTTGACCCTGGTATGATTGTTGATGCCACACATGGTGATTCCAGCATCTCAGAAACAGCTGCCTTCCTGGGATGTTTACACACTACAGTCTCCAGAGTTCACAGAGAATGGTACGATAAACAAAACACATTCAGTGAGCAGCAGTTCTGTGATTAAAAAATGAGAGAGTTCAGAGGACAATGTCCAGACTCATTCAAGCTAACAGAAAGGCCACAAATACTCAAATAACAGCTGTTTAAAACAGTGGTGTGCAGAAGGGCATCTCTTAACGTACAACACCATGAATCATTCAGGCTGTTGTGGAGGCAAAAGGGGGCCCTACCCAGTAATGATAGGTGTACCTAATAAAGTGGCCGGTAAGTGTACAGTAATGTCAAATCTGAAAACATGGTCTGGAAAAGTGGTACATGGGACCATAGAAACAGTGTCTGTTAAAGAATGATGATGAAACATTACATCCATAGATAATGTCGTCCAATTGGTTCATGTTCCACGGTAATTGGTGTCAATGGATGTCGTTATCCTGAAACTTTCATGATCTAAACATGGAATATTGTTTGTCAGTTTCCATTAAACTGCATTAAGAGTAACGCAACAGTTACTTATCATTTTGAGCAGTTGTATCAACTGATAGTTAGATCATTGTAATGATCAGTCATCTCAGATGTAATGTGTGAATTGCATTTTGAAATTGTAATAATTTCATGTTAAGTTGTATCATTTTGAACAGGTGATTTTAGTTCAATGAACAAATGATCTTAGCTTTATGTGTATTGTATCCAAGCAAAAGTGTTAAGAGTTTTGAAAAATGTGCATTTTGTTCATTGGTTGTGAGTTTTGTGTCTAGAGTTTTGAAAAAATGACATCGAGTTTCCGAAATGATTGCCAAAGTGATTGTAAAAAAAACTGTAAATGTGACACACACACCATAAAATCTGTTTTTTTTTCAGCTGAATAGACAGCAAAACCGAGAGAGAGAAAGAGAGCGCGCGAGAGAGAGAGAAAGAGAGCGAGAGAGAGAGAAAGAGAGCGAGAGAGAGAGAGAAAGACAAAAAGACAGAAAGAGAGAGAGAGAGAAATAGGTAATTGTAAAAAGAACAATACTCTGCATTAAAATGATAAGTACTCCGTAAGTTGGATTGAAATTAATTCTCATACAGTAGAGCAATATTCTCCTGCAACAGCTGTTGTTGTAACACCATTAGTTATTCTAATCGATGGGTTCATGTTTCCTCATTTCCTTTGAATTCATTCATATGGGCTTCTTAATTAGAAACCATTCAAGTCACACAGAAGCTCATGGGAACACATAATTCAGCAGGCAGGTTAGCCCAGCAAAGAGGCACATCCCAAATGGTACCCTGTTCCCTACGTAGTACACAGGGTCTGGTCAAAAGTAGTGCACTATGTAGGGAGTAGGGTGCCATTTGGGACGCACAGCAGACTGAATAAGCCGTTCATGCAAATGGAGCATAGATTAGATATGAAACAGCAGAGTAAGTATATTGGCTGTTGGAAAGCAGAACAAATTAACTCTGTATAAATGGGTAGTCTGACTCTGATAGAGCCACAGCTTACTGTGTAAAGCTATAGGCTTGATCTTTTGGGGATGAGAGGTTTGCTGTATAGAGGTGGCTGACTGGAGAGCTCGCTGCTCGCTCCACAGCATCAGAGGTTCCCAGCCATTTTCGGTTACTGTACCAACTGAATGTTGCTCTTCCCAGAGTACCCCTGAAGTACCTCCTCATCCAGGCGTATCACATCCGGCTGTGATTGAGAGTCCCATAGGGAGGCGTACAATTGGCCCAGCATCGTCCGGGTTTGGCCGGGTTAGGCGTCATTGTAAATAAGAAATTGTTCTAAACTGACTTGCCTAGTTAAATAAAGGTTACATGTGTATTTTACCAGTAGGACTATGTTCTCATAAGTCTTCTCAAGTAACCCCAGGGTCCTAGTACCCCTATGGATAGACCAAGTACCCCCAGGGTCCTAGTACCCCTATGGATAGACCAAGTACCCCCAGGGTCCTAGTACCCCTATGGATAGACCAAGTACCCCCAGGGTCCTAGTACCCCTATGGATAGACCAAGTACCCCCAGGGTCCTAGTACCCCTATGGATAGACCAAGTACCCCCAGGGTCCTAGTACCCATATGGGTAGACCAAGTACCCCCAGGGTCCTAGTACCCCTATGGATAGACCAAGTACCCCCAGGGTCCTAGTACCCCTATGGATAGACCAAGTACCCCCAGGGTCCTAGTACCCCTATGGATAGACCAAGTACCCCCAGGGTCCTAGTACCCCCTATGGATAGACCAAGTACCCCCAGGGTCCTAGTACCCCTATGGATAGACCAAGTACCCCCAGGGTCCTAGTACCCCTATGGCTAGACCAAGTACCCCCAGGGTCCTAGTACCCCTATGGATAGACCAAGTACCCCCAGGGTCCTAGTACCCCTATGGATAGACCAAGTACCCCCAGGGTCCTAGTACCCCTATGGATAGACCAAGTACCCCCAGGGTCCTAGTACCCCTAGTTGGGAACCACTGGAATAAATTACACACTTTAGAGGGAATTTTCATTTAATCTTTACGTTGCCTCATATCAAATGGATGTCTGGATGCTTCACTCGGTTAGCTGGGCACATCAGGTTGTCTTACAAACTGTTACATTTACATTTACATTTAAGTCATTTAGCAGACGCTCTTATCCAGAGCGACTTACAAATTGGTGCATTCACCTTATGACATCCAGTGGAACAGCCACTTTACAATAGTGCATCTAAATCTTTTAAGGGGGGTGAGAAGGATTACTTTATCCTATCCTAGGTATTCCTTAAAGAGGTGGGGTTTCAGGTGTCTCCGGAAGGTGGTGATTGACTCCGCTGTCCTGGCGTCGTGAGGGAGTTTGTTCCACCATTGGGGGCCAGAGCAGCGAACAGTTTTGACTGGGCTGAGCGGGAACTGTACTTCCTCAGTGGTAGGGAGGCGAGCAGGCCAGAGGTGGATGAACGCAGTGCCCTTGTTTGGGTGTAGGGCCTGATCAGAGCCTGGAGGTACTGAGGTGCCGTTCCCCTCACAGCTCCGTAGGCAAGCACCATGGTCTTGTAGCGGATGCGAGCTTCAACTGGAAGCCAGTGGAGAGAGCGGAGGAGCGGGGTGACGTGAGAGAACTTGGGAAGGTTGAACACCAGACGGGCTGCGGCGTTCTGGATGAGTTGTAGGGGTTTAATGGCACAGGCAGGGAGCCCAGCCAACAGCGAGTTGCAGTAATCCAGACGGGAGATGACAAGTGCCTGGATTAGGACCTGCGCCACTTCCTGTGTGAGGCAGGGTCGTACTCTGCGGATGTTGTAGAGCATGAACCTACAGGAACGGGCCACCGCCTTGATGTCAGTTGAGAACGACAGGGTGTTGTCCAGGATCACGCCAAGGTTCTTAGCGCTCTGGGAGGAGGACACAATGGAGTTGTCAACCGTGATGGCGAGATCATGGAACGGGCAGTCCTTCCCCGGGAGGAAGAGCAGCTCCGTCTTGCCGAGGTTCAGCTTGAGGTGGTGATCCGTCATCCACACTGATATGTCTGCCAGACATGCAGAGATGCGATTCACCACCTGGTCATCAGAAGGGGGAAAGGAGAGGATTAATTGTGTGTCGTCTGCATAGCAATGATAGGAGAGACCATGTGAGGTTATGACAGAGCCAAGTGACTTGGTGTATAGCGAGAATAGGAGAGGGCCTAGAACAGAGCCCTGGGGGACACCAGTGGTGAGAGCGCGTGGTGAGGAGACAGATTCTCGCCACGCCACCTGGTAGGAGCGACCTGTCAGGTAGGACGCAATCCAAGCGTGGGCCGCGCCGGAGATGCCCAACTCGGAGAGGGTGGAGAGGAGGATCTGATGGTTCACAGTATCGAAGGCAGCCGATAGGTCTAGAAGGATGAGAGCAGAGGAGAGAGAGTTATCTTTAGCAGTGTGGAGCGCCTCCGTGATACAGAGAAGAGCAGTCTCAGTTGAGGAGGCAGAATCAGGAGATAGGTTGGAGAAGGTTTGAGCAGAGGGAAGAGATGATAGGATGGAAGAGGAGAGAGTAGCGGGGGAGAGAGAGCGAAGGTTGGGACAGCGCGATACCATCCGAGTAGGGGCAGTGTGGGAAGTGTTGGATGAGAGCGAGAGGGAAAAGGATACAAGGTAGTGGTCGGAGACTTGGAGGGGAGTTGCAATGAGGTTAGTGGAAGAACAGCATCTAGTAAAGATGAGGTCGAGCTGGGCACATCAGGTTGTCTTACAAACTGTTAACTGGGCACATCAGGTTGTCTTACAAACTGTTAGCTGGGCACATCAGGTTGTCTTACAAACTGTTAACTGGGCACATCAGGTTGTCTTACAAACTGTTAGCTGGGCACATCAGGTTGTCCTACAAACTGTTAGCTGGGCACATCAGGTTGTCCTACAAACTGTTAGCTGGGCACATCAGGTTGTCTTACAAACTGTTAGCTGGGCACATCAGGTTGTCTTACAAACTGTTAGCTGGGCACATCAGGTTGTCCTACAAACTGTTAGCTGGGCACATCAGGTTGTCTTACAAACTGTTAGCTGGGCACATCAGGTTGTATTACAAACTGTTAGCTGGGCACATCAGGTTGTATTACAAACTGTTAGCTGGGCACATCAGGTTGTATTACAAACTGTTAGCTGGGCACATCAGGTTGTCTTACAAACTGTTAACTGGGCACATCAGTTTGTCTTACAAACTGTTAGCTGGGCACATCAGGTTGTCTTACAAACTGTTAGCTGGGCACGTCAGGTTGTCTTACAAACTGTTAGCTGGGCACATCAGGTTGTCCTACAAACTGTTAACTGGGCACATCAGGTTGTCTTACAAACTGTTAGCTGGGCACATCAGGTTGTCTTACAAACTGTTAGCTGGGCACATCAGGTTGTCTTACAAACTGTTAGCTGGGCACATCAGGTTGTCTTACAAACTGTTAGCTGGGCACATCAGGTTGTCTTACAAACTGTTAACTGGGCACATCAGGTTGTCTTACAAACTGTTAACTGGGCACATCAGGTTGTCTTACAAACTGTTAGCTGGGCACATCAGGTTGTCTTACAAACTGTTAGCTGGGCACATCAGGTTGTCCTACAAACTGTTAGCTGGGCACATCAGGTTGTCCTACAAACTGTTAGCTGGGCACATCAGGTTGTCTTACAAACTGTTAGCTGGGCACATCAGGTTGTCTTACAAACTGTTAGCTGGGCACATCAGGTTGTCCTACAAACTGTTAGCTGGGCACATCAGGTTGTCTTACAAACTGTTAGCTGGGCACATCAGGTTGTATTACAAACTGTTAGCTGGGCACATCAGGTTGTATTACAAACTGTTAGCTGGGCACATCAGGTTGTATTACAAACTGTTAGCTGGGCACATCAGGTTGTCTTACAAACTGTTAACTGGGCACATCAGTTTGTCTTACAAACTGTTAGCTGGGCACATCAGGTTGTCTTACAAACTGTTAGCTGGGCACGTCAGGTTGTCTTACAAACTGTTAGCTGGGCACATCAGGTTGTCCTACAAACTGTTAACTGGGCACATCAGGTTGTCTTACAAACTGTTAGCTGGGCACATCAGGTTGTCTTACAAACTGTTAGCTGGGCACATCAGGTTGTCTTACAAACTGTTAGCTGGGCACATCAGGTTGTCTTACAAACTGTTAGCTGGGCACATCAGGTTGTCTTACAAACTGTTAACTGGGCACATCAGGTTGTCTTACAAACTGTTAACTGGGCACATCAGGTTGTCCTACAAACTGTTAACTGGGCACATCAGGTTGTCTTACAAACTGTTAACTGGGCACATCGGGTTGTCTTACAAACTGTTAGCTGGGCACATCAGGTTGTCTTACAAACTGTTAGCTGGGCACATCAGGTTGTCTTACACTCTGTTAGCTGGGCACATCAGGTTGTCTTACACTCTGTTAGCTGGGCACATCAGGTTGTCTTACAAACTGTTAGCTGGGCACATCAGGTTGTCTTACAAACTGTTAGCTGGGCACATCAGGTTGTCCTACAAACTGTTAACTGGGCACATCAGGTTGTCTTACAAACTGTTAGCTGGGCACATCAGGTTGTCTTACAAACTGTTAGCTGGGCACATCAGGTTGTCTTACAAACTGTTAGCTGGGCACATCAGGTTGTCTTACAAACTGTTAGCTGGGCACATCAGGTTGTCCTACAAAGTGTTAGCTGGGCACATCAGGTTGTCTTACAAACTGTTACCTGGGCACATCAGGTTGTCCTACAAAGTGTTAGCTGGGCACATCAGGTTGTCTTACAAACTGTTAGCTGGGCACATACAAGGTATAGTGTCGTTGCCGTCTGAAGAAGCCCTCAGATCTGTAGAACGGAGGCTACTCATGTTCTATATATTGATCTGATGGTCCCAGACAGTTCTACTTTTGTGGCTGAAATCCATTTTGTTCCATCACTGACAGGACAGGCAACGTCACTGAACTTCCAAACAGTGCAGGGGTGAGAGGGAGGCTAGCTCTGGCCTGCACTGCATGTATACAAGGTCCATATTGAATCAGTAGCACATTGAAGAGGGAGAAAGAGCACACAGATCAATTTGCAATCCAAACAAACCATTTGAGCCTGGCTGGGTCCTCTGTAATGGTAGGACATAGAGCTCTGGTCAAAATTAGTGCACTATGTAGGGAATAGGATGCCAATTGGGATACAAACGGCATCACTGCCAGGAAGCTACTGTAGTGGCTGGCTGACTGCTGAGGTTTTGTTTTGAGGCCAACAATACAACATTGTGCTGTTAAACTATCCCATTCAGTAAGTGCACAGACACTTTAAAAGACGTTTAGCCAGCGTTGAGGTCAATTCACTTTTCAGCTCAGTCAACACCAATTCAAGAATTGAAAGTGCAGTTTATTTAATGTTTTTTTTTCTATTCTTGAGTTGGAATTTCAAATCCTGAATGGAAGTGAAATGGACCCGAACCCTGCGATCGACTAGATTGAAATGGAATGTACCCTAGCCCTGCTGGGAGCAGCAAGATAGAGCTGTAGGCGTTGAGGTGTACAGTATAACTCTAGTAGATGTGTGGGATAATGTCAGGTTCCACCATGCTCAGAATGGTGCAAGCAGTAGGTATGTGAAGGTCATGTTTAGGGGGAGTGAAGTAACACTGTGTCTACCCCGACCACACATAAAGGACCAGGGACAGTCCAGGGCACAGCCTGCTGCTCACTGGGAGATAACTGCTGATGCAGCTAGGAACCAACACTCACACACACACATGTGCTGGCAAACACACATAAACACACATACGAGCAAACACAAGTGCACACACAAACACGCACACAAAAGTACACACACACTGTGAGCTGGTATAATTCAGGCAGTATCAGGATAATTATACTGTGAGCTGGTAAAATTCATGGAGGGTAAGTATACTGTGAGCTGGTATAATTCATAATTCTGTGGCTCAGTTGGTAGAGCATGGCGCTTGTAACGCCAGGGTAGTGGGTTCAATTCCCGGGACCACCCATACGTAGAATGTATGCACACATGACTGTAAGTTGCTTTGGATAAAAGCGTCAGCTAAATGGCATATATTATTATTATTATTATTATTTATACTGTGAGCTGGTATAATTAATGGAGGGTATTTATACTGTGAGCTGGTATAATTAATGGAGGGTATTTATACTGTGAGCTGGTATAATTAATGGAGGGTATTTATACTGTGAGCTGGTATAATTAATGGAGGGTATTTATACTGTGAGCTGGTATAATTAATGGAGGGTATTTATACTGTGAGCTGGTATAATTAATGGAGGGTATTTATACTGTGAGCTGGTATAATTCATAGAGGGTGATTATACTGTGAGCTGGTATAATTAATGGAGGGTATTTATACTGTGAGCTGGTATAATTAATGGAGGGTATTTATACTGTGAGCTGGTATAATTAATGGAGGGTGATTATACTGTGAGCTGGTATAATTAATGGAGGGTATTTATACTGTGAGCTGGTATAATTCATGGAGGGTGATTATACTGTGAGCTGGTATAATTAATGGAGGGTATTTATACTGTGAGCTGGTATAATTAATGGAGGGTATTTATACTGTGAGCTGGTATAATTAATGGAGGGTATTTATACTGTGAGCTGGTATAATTAATGGAGGGTATTTATACTGTGAGCTGGTATAATTAATGGAGAGCTGGTATAATTAATGGAGGATAATTATACTGTGAGCTGGTAAAAAAATCAGGCAGTAGCAGGATAAATACACTGTGAGCTGGTATAATTCATGCAGTAGCAGGATAAATACACGGTGAGCTGGTATAATTCATGCAGTAGCAGGATAATTATACTGTGAGCTGGTATAATTCATGCAGTAGCAGGATAATTATACTGTGAGCTGGTATAATTCATGCAGTAGCAGGATAATTATACTGTGAGCTGGTATAATTCATGCAGTAGCAGGATAAATATACTGTGAGCTGGTATAATTCATGCAGTAGCAGGATAAATATACTGTGAGCTGGTATAATTCAGCTAGCAGCAGGATAATTATACTGTGAGCTGGTATAATTCAGCTAGCAGCAGGATAATTATACTGTGAGCTGGTATAATTCAAGCAGTATCAGGATAATTTCACTGTGAGCTGGTATAATTAATGGAGGGTAATTACACTGTGAGCTGGTATAATTCAGGCAGTAGCAGGATGATTCCATTGTGAGCTGGTATAATTCAGGCAGGATAATTATACTGTGAGCTGGTTTAACTCATAGAGGGTAATTACACTGTGAGCTGGTATAATTCATGAAGGGTAATTACACTGTGAGCTGGTATTTTTCAGGCAGTAGCAGGATGATTATACTGTGAGCTGGTATAATTCATGAAGGGTGATTATACTGTGAGCTGGTATAATTCATGAAGGGTGACTATACTGTGAGCTGGTATAATTCATGAAGGGTGATTATACTGTGAGCTGGTATAATTCAGACAGTAGCAGGATAATTCCACTGTGAGCTGGTATAATTCATGAAGGGTGATTATACTGTGAGCTGGTATAATTCAGGCAGGATAATTATACTGTGAGCTGGTATAACTCATAGAGGGTAATTACACTGTGAGCTGGTATAATTCGTGAAGGGTAATTACACTGTGAGCTGGTATTTTTCAGGCAGTAGCAGGATGATTATACTGTGAGCTGGTATAATTCATGAAGGGTGATTATACTGTGAGCTGGTATAATTCATGAAGGGTGATTATACTGTGAGCTGGTATAATTAATGGAGGGTATTTATACTGTGAGCTGGTATAATTCATGGAGGGTGATTATACTGTGAGCTGGTATAATTAATGGAGGGTGATCATACTGTGAGCTGGTATAATTAATGGAGGGTATTTATACTGTGAGCTGGTATAATTAATGGAGGGTGATTATACTGTGAGCTGGTATAATTAATGGAGGGTATTTATACTGTGAGCTGGTATAATTCATGGAGGGTGATTATACTGTGAGCTGGTATAATTAATGGAGGGTATTTATACTGTGAGCTGGTATAATTAATGGAGGTATTTATACTGTGAGCTGGTATAATTAATGGAGGGTATTTATACTGTGAGCTGGTATAATTAATGGAGGGTATTTATACTGTGAGCTGGTATAATTAATGGAGGGTATTTATACTGTGAGCTGGTATAATTAATGGAGGATAATTATACTGTGAGCTGGTAAAAAAATCAGGCAGTAGCAGGATAAATACACTGTGAGCTGGTATAATTCATGCAGTAGCAGGATAAATACACGGTGAGCTGGTATAATTCATGCAGTAGCAGGATAATTATACTGTGAGCTGGTATAATTCATGCAGTAGCAGGATAATTATACTGTGAGCTGGTATAATTCATGCAGTAGCAGGATAATTATACTGTGAGCTGGTATAATTCATGCAGTAGCAGGATAAATATACTGTGAGCTGGTATAATTCATGCAGTAGCAGGATAAATATACTGTGAGCTGGTATAATTCAGCTAGCAGCAGGATAATTATACTGTGAGCTGGTATAATTCAGCTAGCAGCAGGATAATTATACTGTGAGCTGGTATAATTCAAGCAGTATCAGGATAATTTCACTGTGAGCTGGTATAATTAATGGAGGGTAATTACACTGTGAGCTGGTATAATTCAGGCAGTAGCAGGATGATTCCATTGTGAGCTGGTATAATTCAGGCAGGATAATTATACTGTGAGCTGGTTTAACTCATAGAGGGTAATTACACTGTGAGCTGGTATAATTCATGAAGGGTAATTACACTGTGAGCTGGTATAATTCAGGCAGTAGCAGGATGATTCCATTGTGAGCTGGTATAATTCAGGCAGGATAATTATACTGTGAGCTGGTTTAACTCATAGAGGGTAATTACACTGTGAGCTGGTATAATTCATGAAGGGTAATTACACTGTGAGCTGGTATTTTTCAGGCAGTAGCAGGATGATTATACTGTGAGCTGGTATAATTCATGAAGGGTGATTATACTGTGAGCTGGTATAATTCATGAAGGGTGACTATACTGTGAGCTGGTATAATTCATGAAGGGTGATTATACTGTGAGCTGGTATAATTCAGACAGTAGCAGGATAATTCCACTGTGAGCTGGTATAATTCATGAAGGGTGATTATACTGTGAGCTGGTATAATTCAGGCAGGATAATTATACTGTGAGCTGGTATAACTCATAGAGGGTAATTACACTGTGAGCTGGTATAATTCGTGAAGGGTAATTACACTGTGAGCTGGTATTTTTCAGGCAGTAGCAGGATGATTATACTGTGAGCTGGTATAATTCATGAAGGGTGATTATACTGTGAGCTGGTATAATTCATGAAGGGTGATTATACTGTGAGCTGGTATAATTAATGGAGGGTATTTATACTGTGAGCTGGTATAATTCATGGAGGGTGATTATACTGTGAGCTGGTATAATTAATGGAGGGTGATCATACTGTGAGCTGGTATAATTAATGGAGGGTATTTATACTGTGAGCTGGTATAATTAATGGAGGGTGATTATACTGTGAGCTGGTATAATTAATGGAGGGTATTTATACTGTGAGCTGGTATAATTCATGGAGGGTGATTATACTGTGAGCTGGTATAATTAATGGAGGGTATTTATACTGTGAGCTGGTATAATTAATGGAGGGTATTTATACTGTGAGCTGGTATAATTAATGGAGGGTATTTATACTGTGAGCTGGTATAATTAATGGAGGGTATTTATACTGTGAGCTGGTATAATTAATGGAGGGTATTTATACTGTGAGCTGGTATAATTAATGGAGGATAATTATACTGTGAGCTGGTAAAAAAAATCAGGCAGTAGCAGGATAAATACACTGTGAGCTGGTATAATTCATGCAGTAGCAGGATAAATACACGGTGAGCTGGTATAATTCATGCAGTAGCAGGATAATTATACTGTGAGCTGGTATAATTCATGCAGTAGCAGGATAATTATACTGTGAGCTGGTATAATTCATGCAGTAGCAGGATAATTATACTGTGAGCTGGTATAATTCATGCAGTAGCAGGATAAATATACTGTGAGCTGGTATAATTCATGCAGTAGCAGGATAAATATACTGTGAGCTGGTATAATTCAGCTAGCAGCAGGATAATTATACTGTGAGCTGGTATAATTCAGCTAGCAGCAGGATAATTATACTGTGAGCTGGTATAATTCAAGCAGTATCAGGATAATTTCACTGTGAGCTGGTATAATTAATGGAGGGTAATTACACTGTGAGCTGGTATAATTCAGGCAGTAGCAGGATGATTCCATTGTGAGCTGGTATAATTCAGGCAGGATAATTATACTGTGAGCTGGTTTAACTCATAGAGGGTAATTACACTGTGAGCTGGTATAATTCATGAAGGGTAATTACACTGTGAGCTGGTATTTTTCAGGCAGTAGCAGGATGATTATACTGTGAGCTGGTATAATTCATGAAGGGTGATTATACTGTGAGCTGGTATAATTCATGAAGGGTGACTATACTGTGAGCTGGTATAATTCATGAAGGGTGATTATACTGTGAGCTGGTATAATTCAGACAGTAGCAGGATAATTCCACTGTGAGCTGGTATAATTCATGAAGGGTGATTATACTGTGAGCTGGTATAATTCAGGCAGGATAATTATACTGTGAGCTGGTATAACTCATAGAGGGTAATTACACTGTGAGCTGGTATAATTCGTGAAGGGTAATTACACTGTGAGCTGGTATTTTTCAGGCAGTAGCAGGATGATTATACTGTGAGCTGGTATAATTCATGAAGGGTGATTATACTGTGAGCTGGTATAATTCATGAAGGGTGATTATACTGTGAGCTGGTATAATTAATGGAGGGTATTTATACTGTGAGCTGGTATAATTCATGGAGGGTGATTATACTGTGAGCTGGTATAATTAATGGAGGGTGATCATACTGTGAGCTGGTATAATTAATGGAGGGTATTTATACTGTGAGCTGGTATAATTAATGGAGGGTATTTATACTGTGAGCTGGTATAATTCATGCAGTAGCAGGATAATTATACTGTGAGCTGGTATAATTCATGCAGTAGCAGGATAAATATACTGTGAGCTGGTATAATTCAGCTAGCAGCAGGATAATTATACTGTGAGCTGGTATAATTCAGCTAGCAGCAGGATAATTATACTGTGAGCTGGTATAATTCAAGCAGTATCAGGATAATTTCACTGTGAGCTGGTATAATTAATGGAGGGTAATTACACTGTGAGCTGGTATAATTCAGGCAGTAGCAGGATGATTCCATTGTGAGCTGGTATAATTCAGGCAGGATAATTATACTGTGAGCTGGTATAATTCATAGAGGGTAATTACACTGTGAGCTGGTATAATTCATGAAGGGTAATTACACTGTGAGCTGGTATTTTTCAGGCAGTAGCAGGATGATTATACTGTGAGCTGGTATAATTCATGAAGGGTGACTATACTGTGAGCTGGTATAATTCATGAAGGGTGATTATACTGTGAGCTGGTATAATTCATGAAGGGTGACTATACTGTGAGCTGGTATAATTCATGAAGGGTGATTATACTGTGAGCTGGTATAATTCAGACAGTAGCAGGATAATTCCACTGTGAGCTGGTATAATTCACTAAGGGTGATTATACTGTGAGCTGGTATAATTCAGCCAGTAGCAGGATACATCTACTGTGAGCTGGTATAATTCAGCCAGTAGCAGGATAATTCCACTGTGAGCTGGTATAATTCAAGCAGTAGCAGGATAATTATACTGTGAGCTGGTATAATTCAAGCAGTAGCAGGATAATTATACTGTGAGCTGGTATAATTCAAGCAGTAGCAGGATAACAGAGAGAGAGAGAGAGAGAGAGAGAGAGAGGAGAGAGAGAGAGAGAGAGAGAGAGAGAGAGAGAGAGAGAGAGAATTGAGAGACAGAGAGACAGATAAGAGAGAGAGAGAGACAGAGAGAACAGAGACAGACAGAGACAAAGAGAGAGAGAGAGAGAGAGAGATTTTTGAGAGAGAGAGAGAGAGAGTCTCAGATTTGGTGAGAGACAGAGAGAGAGACAGAGAGAATTAGAGAGAGAGAGAGAGAGAGAGACAGAGAGAGAGACAGAGAGAATTAGAGAGAGAGAGACAGAGACAGAGAGTTAGCCCTGCTGCTCCAAGCAAGTCTTTCATTATCAATCACAGAGGAGACACTCACTTTTCCTTCCTTCACACTGGCAGACACATTCAAACACACACACTTACACACACCAACAAACACATACACACCTTTCCTTCACTCTCTATCTCTCTCTTCCTCCCACACACACACACCAACACACAACCTCATACAAAAAGACACATTCTTAGAAAGAAAAGTCACACACACAAATCCACACACACTCAAGGAACGTCAAGGCAATACCACCACCCCCCTTTTGTCATTTCCAGAATACCCATTGGTTATCTGCCTCTCTGTCATACCTCCTCTCTACCGACCATTCAGTCAGTAATGTTGTTTGTAGTGGAACAGAATCCACCACTCTGTATCCCACACCTGAGCAGTGTGGGGAAAAAGAGCAGGCCAGCATTAACATAATTATAGATAATGGTGTTGTTGTTGTTTTTAAACAGCTCTAAGCTGAGCTGCAGAGGTGTCATGGAGATCTGGGAGAGACAATGAACTGAAGGGCATTTTTGCTTGGTGAAGAGAGAGAGAGGAGACAAAGAAAGAGAGTGAGAGAGGGAGAGAGAGAGAGGGAGAGAGAGAGAGTGAGAGAGGGAGAGAGACAGAGAGTGAGAGGGAGAGAGGGAGAGAGACAGAGAGTGGGAGGGAGAGAGACAGAGAGGGAGAGCGACAGAGAGGAGAGAGAGAGAGAGAGAGAGAGAGAGAGAGAGAGAGAGAGAGAGAGAGAGAGAGAGAGAGAGGGAGAGAGACAGAGTGAGAGAGGGAGAGAGGGAGAGAGAGAGAGAGAGGGGGAGAGAGACAGAGAGGGAGAGAGACAGAGTGAGAGAGGGAGAGAGACAACAACTCCTGAGGTTAATCAGGGGTGCATTGGTCTCCCACTACATTTCTCTCTTTTTCTCCATCTGTCTCTCTCTTGCTCTCTATCAATTCAATTCAATTCAAGGGGCTTTATTGGCATGGGAAACATGTGTTAACATTGCCAAAGCAAGTGAGGTAGATAATATACAAAAGTTAAATAAACAATAAATATGAACAGTAAACATTACACATACAGAAGTTTCAAAACAATAAAGACATTACAAATTATACACATATATATATATATATATATATATATATATATATATATATATATACAGTGTTGTAACAATGTACAAATGTGGAATTTCACCCAGTAGATATGGGAGTTTATCAAAATTGTATTTGTTTTCGAATTCTTTGTGGATCTGTGTAATCTGAGGGAAATATGTCTCTCTAATATGGTCATACATTGGGCAGGAGGTTAGGAAGTGCAGCTCAGTTTCCACCTCATTTTGTGGGCAGTGAGCACATAGCCTATCTTCTCTTGAGAGCCATGTCTGCCTACGGCGGCCATTCTCAATAGCAAGGCTATGCTCACTGAGTCTGTACATAGTCAAAGCTTTCCTTAATTTTCTTTTTCTCTCAATTCAATTCAATTCAAGGGCTTTATTGGCATGGGAAACATGTGTTGACAGTAGATGTTTAAATACAGTCACCATTAACCTCTTGCTCCTTCCTACCTGACACACAGGCGTCCCATCTAGACATCTGGAAATGCAAATGCTAATAGTACTAGTTAAAACTCAAACGTTCATTAAAATACACATGCAGGGTATTGAATTAAAGCTACACTCGTTGTGAATCCAGGCAACAAGTCAGATTTTTAAAATGCTTTTCGGCGAAAGCAAGAGAAGCTATTATCTGATAGCATGTAACACCCCAAAAGACCCGCAGGGGACGTAAACAAAATAATTAGCATAGTCGTCGCTACACAAACCGCACAAATAAAATATAAAACATTCATTACCTTTGACCATCTTCTTTGTTGTCACTCCTAGATGTCACATAATCACTATTGGGTCTTTTTTTCGATTAAATCGGTCCATATATAGCCTAGATATCGATCTATGAAGACTGTGTGATAAACGTGATAAAAAAAATTGCGTCTTATAACGTAACGTCATTTTTTTTAATTAAAAAAGTCGACGATAAACTTTCACAAAACACTTCAAAATACTTTTGTAATGCAACTTTAGGTATTAGTACACGTTAATAAGCGATCAAATTGATCACGAGGCGATGTATATTCTTTAGCTGTCCGTCTGGAAATAATGTCCGGGTAAATCTCAACCAAAATATCCGGTCGGAGACCTGAACAAATGGCTTGTCTCTTCTTCGTTTGACCAAGAAACAAAGCCTAGGCAAATGACAAGACTGTTGACATCGTGTGGAAGCTGTAGGTATTGCAACCTCAGCCCCATTTATTGTAGTTCGCCTTTATCAATGGGTTGAAGTGGCGGATGGATATATATTTCCATTTTCAGTGATCAGATTTTCCTGCGCTTTTCGATGAAACGCACGTTCTGTTAAAGTCACAGCCGTGATTTAACCAGTTTTATAAACGCCTGAGTGTTTTCTATCCACACATACTAATCATATGCATATACTATATTCCTGGCATGAGCATCAGGGCGCTGAAATGTTGCGCGATTTTTTACAGAATGTTCGAAAAGTAGGGGGTAGGAGTAACAGGTTAAGAGAGGTACTCCTTAGACTCTAGAGAGGCCGGGATGTTGTTGTGCTACACACACACACACACACACACACACACACACACACACACACACACACACACACACACACACACACACACACACACACACACACACACACACATACTCACAAACAGACACACACATACTCACAAACAGACACACATGCACAACAGACACACTCACACACACACACTCACACACACACACACACACACACACACACACACACACACACACACACACACACACACACACACACACACACACACACACACACACACACACACATACTCACAAACAGACACACACATACTCACAAACAGACACACATGCACAACAGACACACTCACACACACACACTCACACACTCACACACACACACACACACACACACACACACACACACACACACACACACACACACACACACACACACACACACACACACACACACACACACACACACACACACACACACACACACACACAGCCTTTCCAGTCAGTGCAGAGTGAGATAGGGTAATGCTGATTACTCACAACAGACATAGTGGTGCACCTGTTACTAGGCTGCGGAGCGGGCAGGGCTCATTTGTTTGTCTTCATATCAGGTGGATGATGAAAAGGGCCCGCTGGACACACACACACGCGGACACGCATGCACACAGGCACTTACACACACACACACACACCGCACACACACACGGACACGCATGCACACAGGCACTTACACACACACATACACACACAACAGACGCATGTACGTACGGCACATACACACACACACTCAAAACGCACACACACGCCTTCACACAGAGGTTAACCAAACAGCTGGTACTTTTCCCCAGGTAGAGTCCATATAGAAATTGCCTCTCAAAGACCCTGAGGAGAGAAGGTGAAGGGTAGTAGTGGGAGTAACACACTTACAGTGCCTTGCGAAAGTATTCGGCCCCCTTGAACTTTGCAACCTTTTGCCACATTTCAGGCTTCAAACATAAAGATATAAAACTGTATTTTTTTGTGAAGAATCAACAACAAGTGGGACACAATCATGAAGTGGAACAACATTTATTGGATATTTCAAACTTTTTTAACAAATCTAAAAACTGAAAAATTGGGCGTGCAAAATTATTCAGCCCCTTTACTTTCAGTGCAGCAAACTCTCTCCAGAAGTTCAGTGAGGATCTCTGAATGATCCAATGTTGACCTAAATGACTAATGATGATAAATACAATCCACCTGTGTGTAATCAAGTCTCCGTATAAATGCACCTGCACTGTGATAGTCTCAGAGGTCCGTTAAAAGCGCAGAGAGCATCATGAAGAACAAGGAACGCACCAGGCAGGTCCGAGACACTGTTGTGAAGAAGTTTAAAGCCGGATTTGGATACAAACAGATTTCCCAAGCTTTAAACATCCCAAGGAGCACTGTGCAAGCGATAATATTGAAATGGAAGGAGTATCAGACCACTGCAAATCTACCAAGACCTGGCCGTCCGTCTAAACTTTCAGTTCATACAAGGAGACGACTGATCAGAGATGCAGCCAAGAGGCCCATGATCACTCTGGATGAACTGCAGAGATCTACAGCTGAGGTGGGAGACTCTGTCCATAGGACAACAATCAGTCGTATATTGCACAAATCTGGCCTTTATGGAAGAGTGGCAAGAAGAAAGCCATTTCTTAAAGATATCCATAAAAAGTGTTGTTTAAAGTTTGCCACAAGCCACCTGGGAGACACAACAAACATGTGGAAGAAGGTGCTCTGGTCAGATGAAACCAAAATTGAACTTTTTGGCAACAATGCAAAATGTTATGTTTGGCGTAAAAGCAACACAGCTCATCACCCTGAACACACCATCCCCACTGTCAAATATGGTGGTGGCAGCATCATGGTTTGGGCCTGCTTTTCTTCAGCAGGGACAGGGAAGATGGTTAAAATTGATGGGAAGATGGATGGAGCCAAATACAGGACCATTCTGGAAGAAAACCTGATGGAGTCTGCAAAAGACCTGAGACTGGGACGGAGATTTGTCTTCCAACAAGACAATGATCCAAAACATAAAGCAAAATCTACAATGGAATGGTTCAAAAATAAACATATCCAGGTGTTAGAATGGCCAAGTCAAAGTCCAGACCTGAATCCAATCGAGAATCTGTGGAAAGAACTGAAAACTGCTGTTCACAAATGCTCTCCATCCAACCTCACTGAGCTCAAGCTGTTTTTCAAGGAGGAATGGGAAAACATTTCAGTCTCTCGATGTGCAAAACTGATAGAGACATACCCCAAGCGACTTACAGCTGTAATCGCAGCAAAAGGTGGCGCTACAAAGTATTAACTTAAGGGGGCTGAATAATTTTGCACGCCCAATTTTTCAGTTTTTGATTTGTTAAAAAACTTTAAAATATCCAATAAATGTCGTTCCACTTCATGATTGTGTCCCACTTGTTGTTGATTCTTCACAAAAAAATACAGTTTTATATCATTGTTTGAAGCCTGAAATGTGGCAAAAGGTCGCAAAGTTCAAGGGGGCCGAATACTTTCGCAAGGCACTGTACTTCATGGGTTTGAGGTTAACCCCCTAAGGTCAATGTCCACGCATCGCAACAATCAAATTAGCATAACACAAAAATCAGAAAAACCTGTCAGTTTACGCTAGAGATATATTTTACACTGGATGTGTCTCAATCCACCACATATGCCAATGTTGCACTTCCGCATCTGAGGTGAAAGGTCACAGAGCTAGAGCGGTGTTTGTCAGACCAGGAGACATCTGAGGTGAAAGGTCACAGAGTTAGAGCGGTGTTTGTTCAGACCAGGAGACATCCAGAATATCGTCTTTAGTGTCCGAGCGGGTTGGTCTGCAAACTATTACGAACACATACAGTACATGTTGTTTGGTCCTAGGCCTCACAAGACTCGTCTTAAGGTCCCCGGTACACGTTCAAAACATTTATCAACTGTATGTGGAGACTGTTTAGTGTTAAAAATAAGGGATTACATTCAAGTAAACAAACATATTTCTTGTATCTCTCAGATATAGAACAGACACTTCAGAACAAACTTCCTTTAGATGTTTTGGGGGACTGTCTGTTGTTCCATGTAGTGAATCTGTTATTCAATGCTTTAACATGGGCTAATAGCAGTAAGGCCCAAAAACATTTTTTATAAATGTTTTATATATTTTTGTTATACTTCAAGGGGTCATAAAATGTTTAATCAAATAGCAAAATGATACTTGGTTTGACCTTCTTAAAATAATTCCATATATCTTAAAATAATTGCTGGCTGACATCCCATCATTGTCCAAAGGAGAGGTATTTTGATTTGGTTGGGAAAGACACATGCTGCAGTTAAGATGTGTTAATTGCTATCATGATTTTGTTATCCATTTAAATAACAAAGAATAGTAACTTTTGCATGTATGTGTTTGTTTTAATGTGTGTACTGTATGTGTCCAGAGTGTGGTAGAGGACAAGAGCAGTAGTGTATATCCTCTGATGACCTCGTGACCTGTCTGAGCTCCAGAGTCCTATTGTGTTAGAGCCTGGTTTAGTTCTGGCTGCCCGCTTCCCCTCTGTCCCCCTCTCTCCCTCTCCCTCCCTCCCACTCTCTCTGCTCTCTCTCTCTCTCTCTCTCTCTCTCTCTCTCTCTCTCTCTCTCTCTCTCTCTCTCTCTCTCTCTCTCTCTCTCTCTCTCTCCCCTCCCCTCCCACTCTCTCTCTTTCCCGCTCTCCATCTCCCTCCCTCCCTCCCTCCCACTCTCTCGCTCTCTCGCTCTCTCGCTCTCTCTCTCTCTCTCTCCCTCCCACTCTCACTCTCGCTCCCTCCCACTCTCTCTCTCTCTCCATCCCACTCTCTCTCCTTCTCTCTCTCCCACTCTCTCCTTTTCTCTCTCCCTCCCACTCTCTCTCTCTCCCTCCCTCTCTCTCTCTCTCTCTCTCTCCCTCCCTCCCACTCTCTCTCTCTTTCTCCCTAGAATTTAACGTCTCTTTCCTGGATTTTGATAATTAGCCGGTATCGGCCTGATTCTGCTCTGCATGCATTATTTGGTGCTCTACGTGGAGGTGGTACATGGAGGATATTTTTTCAGAATTCTGCATGCAGTCTCAATTTGGTGTTTGACCCATTTAATGAGTTGTTGGTTGGTTAGCGGACCCCAGATCTCACAACCATGAAGGGCAGGTAGCTTAGTGGGTAGAGTGTTGAGCCAGTAAAAATCCCTGAGCTGACAAAGTAAAAATGAGTTGTTTTACCCCTGAGCAAGGCAGTTAAACTACTGTTCCCTGGGTGAAATGGATGGCGATTATGGCAGCCCCCTGCACCTCTCTGATTCAGTTGGGTTGAATGTGGAAGACACATTTCAGGTGTACAACTGACAAGGTATCCCACTTTTCCAATGGGTTCTTTAACTAATTCAAGTATTTTTTTGCCAGATCCTAATTGGAATGTGGAATGTTATGTTCCTTTTGATGGCATAGAAGCCCTTCTTGCTCGTTCACAGCTTTGTGGAAGTTACCTGTGGCACTGATGTTTAGACCGAGGTATGTATAGTTTGTGTGCTCTAGGGCAACAGTGTCTAGATGGAATTTGAATTTGTGGTCCTGGCAACTCGACCTTTTTGGAAAACCATTATTTTTGTCTTACTGAGATTTACTGTCAAGGCCCAGGTCTGACAGAATCTGTGAAGCTAGGACAGTTTTCCCTCACAGCCCTGTGCCTGAGTTTAGCTGCTTTATCTAGAAAAAAAGAAGGCAGATGCCCCTCTGGCAGGCAGTAAAGGGACTGGTGCTTTTTGTGAAACTCCTGGTTTTTCATTTTGGCTCACTGCAGCGAGGGGAATACAAAGCTGTTCCAGTGACATTTCCCACTGCTGTTAACTGGGAAGATGAGTCTCAAGGATGAACTGGAGATATGACATTGTCCGTGTCATTGGTGCATGAGTTCTAATGTGTGTCTGTATTACATCATCTGTAGAGTAGAGGATGTTGACAGAGCTACAGGAAGTGTGTGTGCTGGGCGTGAGAGTGGCTTTGAGGGTATGTATCCACAGTGTTTCCTGTGATACCCACTGACCCCCCTCCTCTCACCTCGTTTCAGGAAACCCAGCCCTTGTTTACCACAGGGGTTCTCCCCCCATCCCCCCCTCCTCCTTAACCCTGCTCACCACTTCCTCCCCCACCTGGCATGGCGCCAGCTTACCCTCTCATTCATCAACCCCCTGGATGCTGCTGCTTTTACAGTTGCTGTGGTTACGGCACCCTGGCAACGGTCGTCGAGTCATCAGGGAGCTCCAGGATGTTTTAGGGGCTTTATTTTAAGCCCGGTGTCCTGTTGGCGTTGTTTATTCGGCAGGTGGCATACTGTACTCCATATATAGACTTGGCTCTAGTGTGGCACTGTGCTGCTGTCTCCTGTCTTTTCTCTCCTTTCTCTTTCTCTCTCTCCTATCTCTCTCTCTCTGTCTCGCTCCTATCGCTCTCTCCTATTCATCGCTCCCTCTCTCTCCAATCGCTTTCCTATCTATCTATCTATCTATCTATCTATCTATCTATCTATCTATCTATCTATCTCTCTCTCTCTCTCTCTCTCTCTCTCTCTCTCTCTCTCTCTCTCTCTCTCTCTCTCTCTCTCTCTCTCTCTCTCTCTCTCTCTCTCTCTCTCTCTCTCTCTCTCTCTCTCTCTCTCTCTATATATCTATCTATCTATCTATCTATCTATCTATCTATCTATCTATCTATCTATCTATCTATCTATCTATCTCTCTCCTCCATCTGAAACTCACCAGGCCTGTTCTAATTAGCTGTAGGCATGAACCACCTTTACCTGAGACTAATAACTAATAGTGTCTGTCTGTCTGTCTGTCTGTCTGTCTGTCTGTCTGTCTGTCTGTCTGTCTGTCTGTCTGTCTGTCTGTGTATGGCCTGTGTATGGCCTGTATGTGAGTGGATCCCACATGGTCTGCGAGTGAGGAGAGGAGCTGTTAGCCCATTAAATGGGTCACATGTAGAGTGGGACAACCTTGGGAATTTGTCCTGTACTTGTCGAGACGCAGGGAAGGAATTTTCCTTTGTCAGAGACTAGATTGTTGAGAGAGAGAGAGAGAGAGAGAGAGAGAGAGAGAGAGAGTTGTTTTTCAATAT
>NC_068427.1:40146395-40156395 GCF_023373465.1 Oncorhynchus keta | reverse complement strand
TCTGGGCTGGCTCACCACAGAGTTAGAGGTACAGTCCCACCCCTCCCCAACCCTGCTGGTTCCTCTCTCTAACAGGTTGGGCCACCTTGGGTGAATGCACCCAGCCCATTTTTAACACCTGCCTCACATAGTGTGCTGCATAAATATCACTCCATCGCCAGAGGTACAGTAATACTCCCCTTGGCCCTGTTGGCAGCCTCCATTGTACTCAGGAATTAATGGAGTGCAGCGGCATTCATCAGATCCCTGTTAGAATGTTAGAATGTTAGGCTGTTAGACTGTTAGGCTGTTAGACTGTTAGGCTGTTAGGCTGTTAGACTGTTAGAATGTTAGACTGTTAGACTGTTAGACTGTTAGAATGTTAGGCTGTTAGGCTGTTAGGCTGTTAGGCTGTTAGAATGTTAGACTGTTAGACTGTTAGACTGTTAGGCTGTTAGACTGTTAGACTGTTAGACTGTTAGAATGTTAGACTGTTAGACTGTTAGGCTGTTAGACTGTTAGAATGTTAGACTGTTAGACTGTTAGACTGTTAGACTGTTAGAATGTTAGGCTGTTAGGCTGTTAGACTGTTAGAATAATGTTAGGCTGTTAGACTGTTAGACTGTTAGAATGTTAGAATGTTAGACTGTTAGAATGTTAGGCTGTTAGGCTGTTAGAATGTTAGACTGTTAGACTGTTAGACTGTTAGACTGTTAGAATGTTAGGCTGTTAGGCTGTTAGACTGTTAGAATAATGTTAGACTGTTAGACTGTTAGAATGTTAGACTGTTAGAATGTTAGGCTGTTAGACTGTTAGAATGTTAGACTGTTAGAATGTTAGGCTGTTAGACTGTTAGACTGTTAGGCTGTTAGACTGTTAGGCTGTTAGACTGTTAGACTGTTAGACTGTTAGGCTGTTAGGCTGTTAGACTGTTAGACTGTTAGGCTGTTAGGCTGTTAGGATGTTAGGGTGTTAGGGTGTTAGACTGTTGGACTGTTGGACTGTTGGACTGTTAGGGTGTTAGGGTGTTAGACTGTTGGACTGTTAGACTGTTAGGGGTGATTGTGTTGCTGTCTGTTAGGGGTGATTGTGTTGTTGTCTGTTAGGGGTGATTGTGTTGCTGTCTGTTAGGGGTGATTGTGTTGCTGTCTGTTGTAGGTACATTATGTCTGTTGTAGGTACAGTATGTCTGTTGTAGGTACAGTATGTCTGTTGTAGGTACAGTATGTCTGTTGTAGGTACAGTATGTCTGTCTGGGTAATTGGGTTCAAAGTGCATTCACTGGAAGAGCTATTACAGCTTGAGTGGGAGGGAGGTAGGGGGAGGAGGGAGGTAGGGGGAGGAGGGAGGGGTGTGGGGTAGAAAGGGGTATTAAGGGAGTTAGGGGGAGGAGTTGGATGGGGGACAACCCCCCTGCTGATTCCAGCACCCCTGCTGATTCCAGCACCCCCTGCTCCACTTGTTTTTCAGGTGACCTCACTCTCTCTGGGCCAGCTTTTGAAGAGGAGGTATGGGGAGAGGGGGAGGGAGAGGGGGAGAGAGAGGGGGAAAGGGGGAGGGATGAGATCATTGTTATGTGAGAATGCGTAAGGTAGAGCACGTGTGTGTGTGTGTGTGTGTGTGTGTGTGTGTGTGTGTGTGTGTGTGTGTGTGTGTGTGTGTGTGTGTGTGTGTGTGTGTGTGTGTGTGTGTGTGTGTGTGTGTGTGTGTGTGTGTGTGTGTGTGTGTGTGGAAGAGAGAGTGAGAGAGAGCGAGACAGAGAGCGAGAGATAAAGACTGAAGGGTTTATTGTTATGCATTTATTAATATGTGGTTAAAGTGTGGTGCTCTGTGTGTGCGTGTGCGTGTGTGTGCGCGTGTGTGTACGCGTGTGTGTACGCGTGTGTGTGCGATTGTGTGTGTGTGTGTGTGTGTGTGTGTGTGTGTGTGTGTGTGTGTGTGTGTGTGTGTGTGTGTGTGTGTGTGTGTGTGTGTGTGTGTGTGTGTGTGTGTGTGTGTGTGTGTGTGTGTGACAGATGAGTCATCACTGTGCGTGTGTATCAGTAATCTCTTTATTTGTAGTTAGGACACGGTACAGGGGAGCTCTTGTGTTTCATTCCATAATAGAGTCTTGCCTGTCTGCACTGCCCCACCCCCAGCCAGTGTCTGAGTGTGCAGGGCTAGATCCTACTGTGGCCCTGAGTTAGTTTGTTGCTGTGACAAATGAGACGGTCTGAGACCCTGACAGACAGAGGAGAGGGCAGAACGCACACATTGAGACATCACTGTGTCTCCGTGTCAGTCAGTGGTTGAACCACCTTGGTTAGTCCCCAGACAGACAGGCAGACAGGCAGACAGACAGACAGACAGACAGACAGACAGACAGACAGACAGACAGACAGACAGACAGACAGACAGACAGACAGACAGACAGACAGACAGGCACGCAGGCAGACAGACAGACAGACAGACAGACAGACAGACAGACAGACAGACAGACAGACAGACAGACAGACAGACAGACAGACAGACAGGCAGCAGACAGGCAGACAGACAGACAGGCAGGCAGGCAGGCAGGCAGGCAGGCAGGCAGACAGACAGACAGACAGACAGACAGACAGACAGACAGACAGACAGACAGACAGACAGACAGTGTTTTGCTGAACTGAATTGTTCTGTAACAGGCTTTCAGATTGACTAGAATGAAAATGACAGCCAGAGCTCCTGAAATATTGCATAGATATATTATACGTAGAAGTTACAATGGCGTATTTGGGCCAATAATGATTCTGATTTCACTACTGTGTGACCTGACATACAGTATACATTGCCTTTGGAAAGTATTCAGACCCCTTGACTTTTCCCACATTTTGTTACGTTACAGCTTTCTTCTAAAATGTATTAAATAAATACAAAATATCCAATCTGGGTTTGGCTGATGCCAGGAGTACGCTACCTGCCCCAATGCATAGGATTAATGGGCTGTTTTTCATGGTTTCGGCTAGGCCCCTTAGTTCCAGTGCTTCCAACTTTGTAACAACAGTATGGGGAAGGCCGTTTCTTGTTTCAGCATGACAATGCCTCCGTGCACAAAGCGAGGTCCATATAGAAATGGTTTGTCGAGATCGATGTGGAAGAACTTGACTGGCCTGCACAGAGTCCTGACCTCAACCCCATCGAACTCCTTTGGGATGAATTGGAACGCCGACTGCGAGCCGGGCCTAATCGCTCAACATCAGAGCCCGGCCTCACGAATCGTCTTGTGGCTGAATAGAAGCAACATCTAGCGGAAAGCCTTCCCAGAAGAGTGGAGGCTGTTATAGCAGCAATAAGGGAAACCAACTCCATATTAATGCCCATTATTTTGGAATGAGATCTCAGATGAGCAGGTGTCCACATACTTTTGGTCATGTAGTGTATTTCTCTTGGGTATGTTTTGCTGCTGTCCTGAGTTAAGCTGTTGTGCCATAACATAACTAACCCATAACTAACCCATGGTTGTCCTTTGATCGCTGTAGCAACCCTGTTATTTAGAAAGTGGAAATAGAGCCCAGTGTCAACCTTGCTTTTCGCACATGAGCACTCCTCTCTTCTCTCTCTTAAAAACATCTGTTACTTTTTGGTTGAATCACCATTTTTTGCTTCATACCCACACTTCATGCAACCCTATGAGACTCAGAGACCTAGATCACTGTCAAAGAGGTAGAAGAAACGTAGAGTGATTCCCTATCGGAGCAGAACATTTACACATGCCCAGGTAGAAGGGTAGAGAAGTATCTGGGAAAATATCTGAGATATGTCTTAGTGAATGGCAGGTAGGAAACTGTCTGAGGCAGAGGATTGTAAAAGCCTCTTTCTTTCTCTCTGGGATAGAGAGAGAGGGGGATAAACAGGGTGAGGAAAAGGGCAGGAGAGTGTTCTGTTGTCATCAGCCTGTTAAAGTGCAGCTGTACTCTGCCTGTGTAATCACCCTGCACCCTGCTGAAAGATAATTATAACGGGGAAAGAGCCAGTCGGCCCCAAAAAGCCATTTAACGCAGCACTTAAGTTAGCCGCCGCAATGAACTGGGACGTCCGACATGGTGCTGTGAAATGAAGTTGGACCGTCCTCGTGTGCACGCCGTGCGGTTATCACACCAAACAGAGACGGCAGGGGCCAGCCTTCCTCCCTCGCCATACCCCCTCCCTTCCTCCCTCACCCTACCCACTTCCTTCATCTCATCCTTATCTCTCTCTTTGGAGGTGAGCCCTTAGAATGCTGAGCGCAAGTTGTTGAATTTTTTTTTAAGCGGCTTTGCTAATCTGCGTTCCTCATTTTGTTTTGGAGCGCTTTCGTGCATGAAAAAAACCCTGCCTCACAAATACTTTTGACGGCACTCGGGATGGGTGAGGGGGTGAAGGAAAGAGAGGGGGATGGAGGGAGAGAAAGGGAGATAGGAGGAATCTTTGTTATCCATGGGTCATTTCTTTCTGTCAGAATATTCGTATCTGGACATGCAAGATGGCGACTGTGTAGAATCAGAGTGCTTCATCCAACCTCCTCCCGCTGTCTGCCCCCTTCTGAATCCCCCTCAGGTTGGCTGGCCTGCCCACACTCGCCCATGTTGACCCCAGTCTGGAATGTACAGAGGCAGATCTGTATGTTTTCCCTTATCTGCAGCCTGCTAGCCAGAGCGTGGAGGCCAGGACAGGCCAGGTGGTGATGTGTTGTGTAATATAGAGGCATATTGTTCTGAGTCAGGGCCCAGGCATGGCATCCACCACCTACACACACACACACACACACACACACACACACACACACACACACACACACACACACACACACACACACACACACACACACACACACACACACACACACACACACACACACACACACACACTCACACTCACACTCTGCCCCGTCCTGGCTATCTTACCTAAGTCATTTCCTGTCCCATTTCCCGTCGGTCTGCAGGGCGAATAGCTGCCTCCATCACACCACGCATCCCAGAGACAGGAAACCAGCTCAGAGGAGAGGAATGCATTTCCTCTTTCTGCTCGTTGTCGCTCCTGTCACACTCCTGAGTCAGAGGGACAAAGATTTTATTTATAAATGAGCTAAGCAACACTGAGTGAGTGGGCCCCACGATGGAGCTGCATAACTGAGCTGGGCCCCACGATGGAGCTGCATAACTGAGCTGGGCCCCATGATGGAGCTGCATAACTGAGCTGGGCCCCACGATGGAGCTGTATAACTGAGCTGGGCCCAACGATGGAGCTGCATAACTGAGCTCAGCCCCACGATGGATCTGCATAACTGAGCTGGGCCCAATGATGGATCTGCATAACTGAGCTGGGCCCAACGATGGAGCTGCGTGACTGAGCTGGGCCCAACGATGGAGCTGTATAACTGAGCTGGGCCCAACGATGGAGCTGCATAAATGAGCTCAGCCCCACGATGGATCTGCATAACTGAGCTGGGCCCAATGATGGATCTGCATAACTGAGCTGGGCCCAACGATGGAGCTGCGTGACTGAGCTGGGCCCAACGATGGAGCTGCGTGACTGAGCTGGGTCCAACGATGGAGCTGCGTAACTGAGCTCGGCCTCACGATGGAGGAGCTGCGTGATTGGATCATGTCAGGATCCCACTACTTTGGTACTCTATGTTATCGTTGACGTCATCACAGATGAATGCATTTTAGTACTCCATTTTCAGCACAATGTGTATTGTTCTAATACAATCTCCAAACATCCATGTTTGCTGAGGACAAAGAGGATCTGGCCTGATACAGATCAGCAATATTCAGAGGAACTTGGTTTCTCTCACTGTGTCTGACTGTCTGACTGACAGACTGACTGTCTGACTGACTGACAGACTGACTGTCTGACTGACTGACTGTCTGACTGACTGTCTGACTGAGTGTCTGACTGTCTGACTGACTGACAGACTGACAGACTGACTGACAGACTGACAGACTGACTGACAGACTGACAGACTGACAGACTGACTGACTGAGTGTCTGACTGACTGACTGACAGACTGACTGACTGACTGACTGACAGACTGACTGACTGTCTGACTGTCTGACTGACTGACTGACTGAGTGTCTGACTGTCTGACTGAGTGTCTGACTGACTGACAGACTGACAGACTGACAGACTGACAGACTGACTGACAGACTGACAGACTGACTGACTGAGTGTCTGACTGACTGACTGACAGACTGCCTGAGTGTGACTGACTGACTGACTGACTGACTGACTGACTGACAGACTGACTGACTGAGTGTCTGACTGACTGACTGACAGACTGACTGACTGACTGACTGACAGACTGACTGACTGAGTGTCTGACTTTCTGACTGACAGACTGACTGAGTGTCTGACTGACTGACTGACTGACTGACTGACTGACAGACAGACTGACTGACTGAGTGTCTGACTTTCTGACTGACAGACTGACTGAGTGTCTGACTGACTGTCTGCTGAGGTTTTCGGCCCACATGGATGTGTCCAGAAATGTGGATTCTAAACCTCTATGAACACACACACACACACACACACACACACACACACACACACACACACACACACACACACACACACACACACACACACACACACACACACACACACACACACCCACACACACACAGTGCTGTGACATAACATACAGAACACAAGGGAAAGTTGAGCAGTGTAATTGTCGTAGCGAGCCTTGGGCCCTGACCTAATGAGAGGACAATCCTGGATCTGAACCTAGAGAGAGGACAATCCTGGATCTTATCCTAGAGAGAGGACAATCCTGGATCTGAACCTATAGAGAGGACAATCCTGGATCTGAACCTAGAGAGAGGACAATCCTGGATCTGAACCTAGAGAGAGGACAATCCTGGATCTGAACCTAGAGAGAGGACAATCCTGGATCTGAACCTATAGAGAGGACAATCCTGGATCTGAACCTAGAGAGAGGACAATCCTGGATCTGAACCTATAGAGAGGACATTCCTGGATCTGAACCTAGAGAGAGGACAATCCTGGATCTGAACCTCGAGAGAGGACAATCCTAGATCTGAACCTATAGAGAGAACAATCCTAGATCTGAACCTATAGAGAGGACAATCCTAGATCTGAACCTATAGAGAGGACAATCCTGGATCTTATCCTAGAGAGAGGACAATCCTAGATCTGAACCTATAGAGAGGACAATCCTGGATCTGAACCTATAGAGAGGACAATCCTGGATCTGAACCTATAGAGAGGACAATCCTGGATCCTGGACCTATAGAGAGAACAATCCTGGATCTGAACCTAGAGAGAGGACAATCCTAGATCTGAACCTAGAGAGAGGACAATCCTAGATCTGAACCTAGAGAGAGGACAATCCTGGATCTGAACCTAGAGAGAGGACAATCCTAGATCTGAACCTAGAGAGAGGACAATCCTGGATCTGAACCTATAGAGAGGACAATCCTAGATCTGAACCTATAGAGAGGACAATCCTGGATCTGAACCTATAGAGAGGACAATCCTGGATCCTGGACCTATAGAGAGAACAATCCTGGATCTGAACCTAGAGAGAGGACAATCCTAGATCTGAACCTAGAGAGAGGACAATCCTGGATCTGAACCTATAGAGAGGACAATCCTAGATCTGAACCTAGAGAGAGGACAATCCTGGATCTGAACCTATAGAGAGGACAATCCTGGATCTGAACCTAGAGAGAGGACAATCCTGGATCCTGGACCTATAGAGAGGAGTATCCTGGATCCTGGACCTGGTCTTTCAACTCATTTCAGAACTGACAGGGCTGTACAACTGTACTGATGTGAATCCTGTTTCACCTCCAGTATGTTCATCTCACTAGGATCTTAGCAAAGTCCATCAAATGTAGATTTGTTGTTATTACTGTTATTCTGGTTACTGGGACTATAGAGGTAATGGGAGGTAACTAACCATCCTGTCTGTCCTGTGTAGTGTAGGTTTTGCCCAGTTGTTCAGCCCAGGGCTATACGGTGTGGTGTAGCCCAGTCCCAGCAGGCTGATAACACTGCAGTCAGTCAGGGAAATGGACTCAGTGATTTGTTGAAAAAGACTAAACACGGCCCATCAGTCACACGTCCACTGTCTGGAACACAGCAGTGTTGTAACCTGAGATCTCAATACATCCATCCCATCACTCAGAGGACCCACCGACAGACTGGCCCACCGACAGACTGGCTGGCAGACTGACCCACCGACAGACTGGCCCACCGACTGACTGGCCCACCGACCGACTGGCCCACCGACTGACTGGCCCACTGACTGACTGGCCCACCGACTGAATGGCCCACCGACTGACTGGCCCACCGACTGACTGGCCCACCGACTGAATGGCCCACCGACTGACTGGCCCACCGACTGACTGGCCCACCGACTGAATGGCCCACCGACTGACTGGCCCACCGACTGACTGGCCCACCGACTGACTGGCCCACCGACTGACTGGCCCACCGACTGACTGGCCCACCGACTGACTGGCCCACCGACTGACTGGCCCACGCACTTCTCCCTTTCTCCCCTTCTCTCTTCTCCCTATCCATCTCCTTCCCTTTGTCTCTACCCTGCTCTTAGTTTGTTTTAAGTCCTCTTGTTTCTCATTGTCTCTAAACATTGTATCCTCTAACTGGCCCCTTTCTCTGCTCCTCTCATTGTAGTGACTAATGAAGAGCATCTTGGCACAATAGGACTACCCCCCCCCCCAGCCACACACCAACACCACCACAGCCACACACCAACACCATCACAGCCACACACCAACACCACCACAGCCACACACCAACACCAACACAGCCACATACACCAACACCACCACAGCCACATACACCAACACCACCACACCAACACACCAACACCACCACAGCCACATACACCAACACCACCACAGCCACATACACCAACACCACCACAGCCACACACCAACACCACCACAGCCACACACACCAACACCAACACAGCCACATACACCAACACCACCACAGCCACATACACCAACACCACCACAGCCACATACACCAACACCACCACAGCCACACACCAACACCACCACAGCCACATACACCAACACCACCACAGCCACATACACCAACACCACCACAGCCACATACACCAACACCACCACAGCCACACACCAACACCATCACAGCCACACACCAACACCACCACAGCCACACACCAACACCAACACAGCCACATACACCAACACCACCACAGCCACATACACCAACACCACCACAGCCACATACACCAACACCACCACAGCCACATACACCAACACCACCACAGCCACACACCAACACCACCACAGCCACATACCAACACCACCACAGCCACACACCAACACCACCACAGCCACACACCAACACAGCCACACACCAACACCAACACAGCCACACACCAATACCACCACAGCCACATACCAACACTACCACAACCACACACCAACACCACCACAGCCACATACACCAACACCACCACAGCCACACACCAACACCAACACAGCCACACACACCAACACCACCACAGCCACACACCAACACCACCACAGCCACACACCACCACAGCCACACACCAACACCACCACAGCCACACACCACCACAGCCACACACCAACACCACCACAGCCACATACACCAACACCACCACAGCCACATACACCAACACCACCACAGCCACACACCAACACAGCCACACACACCAACACCACCACAGCCACACACACCAACACCACCACAGCCACATACACCAACACCACCACAGCCACATACACCAACACCACCACAGCCACACACCAACACAGCCACATACACCAACACCACCACAGCCACATACACCAACACCACCACAGCCACATACACCAACACCACCACAGCCACACACCAACACCACCACAGCCACATACCAACACCACCACAGCCACACACCAACACCACCACAGCCACACACCAACACAACCACACACCAACACCAACACAGCCACACACCAATACCACCACAGCCACACACCAACACCAC